>NC_053423.1:25185866-25328366 GCF_016859285.1 Xiphias gladius
GCCGACGCCTTTTTGCGGGGGTCGGCGGCTCTGTTTACTTTTCCGGTGTGAACCAGAAAACATTCGTCCGGCAGCCTTTGGTCACTTGGCTGTCACGGCGCTCAGTCTGTGGCCTTTTCACCGTCAACAAGAGTCTCTGGGGGGGGGGCGCTTCATAAATTTAAACTTACATGTCCGCAGACCAGCAGACGTTCTCGCCGCGCTGCTCTCCGTCCTTCCCCCACGGGGCGGTGAAGGGTTTCGGCGGTGCGGAGCCTCAGAGCAGCCCGCTGCCGGAGATGGAGACCCTGCGGGTGTTCGTTAACGAGCGGCTGACTGCGGCGGTGGACGACATCCTGGGGCTGTTCGGGACAACGGTGGCCCGGTATCGGGAGCAGATCGACCGCCAGCGGCGACAGCTGGACGACCTGAGGTCCGAGGGGGGCAGGTGGAACCGGGCAGCAGGTCAGTTGGCGCCACCCTTTTACGCAGTGGTGGAGGAAGCTTTCAGCTCCTTTACTGGGGTAAAGCTGAAGTCCTGTATTGAAACCTGTTTATTAATTGTGTTGTAGTCGTTGCCATTTTAACTACGTTATAACTTGTTGAGGAGGTAAATCGATAACGACGTGTCATCACATGCAATAAGCTGATCAAAGCTTTTGTTTGTAAAACAAAATAATCTGCAAAGCGACTAGAAAGTGCAACTGGGAAATAAATGCAGTGGAGGAAACACTGTGTGTGTGTGTGTGTGTGTGTGTACATATATGTATCTATATATATGTGTGTGTGAGTGTGTGTGTGAGTGTATTATATCTTTCTTTTGGAATAAAGTGGAGTCAATGTCATTCATGCCAATTCAATGGAAATACTCAAGTCAAGTACAAGTACCTCGTAAGTACCTTTACATGAAGCTGGGGCTATTTACAGGCTGTCTGCAGATCCTTGAAAAGTCTTCGGCTGTTCTGAGTTAAATCGGTTTTACAAACACGCGAGCGTGAGAGTCCTTTCAGACGCAGAATCAGAAGTTAAAACGTGACACTGGACCTAATGTTAAAGTAGATCTGAACTCAGACTGGTTTCACCTGTTTGGAGAGGTCCTCCTCCACGAGGACACTACTCTTTGTTTACCACGGGTGTAGGTTTGGTTTTTAACACTGAGAGCAACATTTTTTGTCAGAAGACCATCATATACAGTTGTGTGTCTGTGCACTTGCTCTTGAAAGGGAATTTCATAGAAAAAACGCATTCGTTTTGGAAGAAATCCACCCAAGCTAGGAAGCCTCATATCAGCTTCGGTGCTGACAGGCTACATGGTGTAATATGGGGCTGATTTCTAAAAAGTGTTCCTATCTAATGTCCTCAGAGGCCCTGTTTCATAGTGTGAAATGATTTTCTGTAATATTGGCATATTTATTGTGTGTCTTTGCAATTGTAAGAGCTCAGTGTCATGTTGGTTTTTGTATGTGAGGGGCTCGCTGAGCTTCATTTGTATTCACACCAGAGGCGCTGTGTCCTCTGATCGGCTGCTTTGTCCTCGGTGAAAGCCCGTAGCCTCTATACGACTGGTGCTGTTTGCCCGAGGAAGGTCTGAGGAGGACGAAACGGGTTAATCAAGTGTGTTCAAGTGATTGGCAGTGAGCGGGATTCTTTGGGTTTCTTTTCAAGGGTTATAGTTTTTAAGCAGAACAAGGGCCCTGGATTTTGTCCCTCAGCTTTTGCATTGGCATTGTGTCACGGATGGACTTCTTCAGAGCCAGTATGCAGAGCAGGGACAGCTGCAGTGTCTAAAAACTCCCTCAGTCTACATGAAGAAATGCTAATGATGTATTTTCGACAAATTTCTTCTCCTGGAACTTGACAACATTTAGAGCCTTTTATACAATAGAGTAATGTTCGTCAATGTATTTTGTAGTATTTATTTTGCAAAGGATAAGCAGCTCTGTAGTTTCATTGCAGGATGCTCAACGGCAACCAGTGATGAGCTCAGTCGGTCCTCACCTCTGATTGGTTGAAATGAGAACAAGTTGTCTGTGCTTGTTAGTTTAGATGAAGCAATAGAACCTGGAGAGAACACGGAGTCTTCGACCGTGTTTATTGTGCTTTGCCACAGTGTTTTAGTTTTGCATTTGTTAAAGTGTTTTCGTTAAATGATTGTAACAAAGAGCAAAGAGTACAGAGTTTTACTGAGACATGAACCAACTATTCGTTTGGACTCCATAGTCCAGGAAGTGGTTTTTAAGAAACAAATGGAGCCAAACTAACAACGACTGAAATGTTCCTGCAAGATCGGACCCAAAGTCGATCTGAAAAATGATTTATGTTTCGTCTTAAAAAGATCTAACCAAACATCCTTTTTCACACCTACACACCTACAGGCTTCTTGTAGTTAGTTCCTGATTTACTTTTTTCTAAAACTGTTTTCCCGTGGTCCTCTGCCTCCCCTCAGACCCTCTGCAGGCTTACTCCTGGGCAAAAAACTGCCCCGAAGACCCGTTCCCGTGCGTCCAGCTGGACCAGACCAGCAGTGTGGATGAGACAGACGCTGGGGGCGCGGCTGCTCGCATTAAAACAGAAGTTGGTGGTGAGGTCTGTGGAGCGCCAGAACTAGACATTCATGTTGACCCAGCCAGCGGTGTAGCGGCAGCGAGTGATGGCCGAGTCCTGGCTGAGGACTCTGACATCGAGGACAGTGGAGACTACTGGAGAGAAGCTGCAGGACTTCGGAAACCAGAGAAGACGGGAGAGACGGAAGGTGAAAGTCCACCTCTGGGCACGAAGGTGAAGAGCTCCACTGACCTGTCGCAGGAGCACAAACTGTCACATCAGCTTCCACCGGTGTTTAGTTGTAAAGTTTGCGGCGAGTCCTTCCAGAGGAGGAGTTACCTGCTCACTCACACTTTGGCACATTTGAGAGACTGCGGTGTGTGCGGGAAACATCTGGAGCGTACCGAGAACCCGAGGCTTCACCTCAGACTTCACAGAGAAACGTTGTTCTGCTGCAGCGTTTGCGGTCAGAGTTTCACCCTGCGGGGGAACCTGAGGACGCACATGAGGATCCACTCGGGCGAGCGGCCGTACGGCTGCACCGTCTGCGGAAAGAGCTTCGGCAGGAGGGCGACGCTGGTGCGGCACGTCCGCAGCCATACGGGCGAGAAGCCGTTCACCTGCACGTACTGCGGCCGCGGCTTCGTGGAGAAGGGCAACCTGACGGTGCACCTGCGGACGCACACCGGCGAGAGGCCGTACTGGTGCTCCATCTGCGACCGCCGCTTCAGCCAACTGTCCTGCTTCTACAAACACCCCTGTCAGAGGAGACTGACCACTGCCCTCGTCATTCCCACCTGACTGCCTGAAAACAGGACCGGGATTCTGTCGTGTTTCAAAATAAACTTCCTTCATGGGCCGATAATGAGCCAGATCAGCAAAAAAACTCACATCCTGATCTTAACGAAACCATGAAACAGCATCTAAACCTGGACGATACAATTACAGTAATCTTATACCATCAGAATCATTTTAAAAGGTACTACAGAGTTGTGAAGTGCGAGGGACTGTACTTCCATTTCGGTTTTCTCTTACTGATGTACTTAATGTTGCTTCAGAGAGAAACTGAGGACTCTCCTGGATAATGGACGTATAGGTTCATGTTCTGATCACCAGTTTCAATTATTTCACCTTGGTTTCTGAGAAATCATGATTTGTCATTTTGGTCGACGGCTCAAAAACTACAAAAATCCATAGGCCTTGTTCCAAATTGCTACGGCGAAGAAGCCAGTCAAAGGTGTGAGTTTGCTTTGTTGTGGCTGTGAACAGAATTTAAAGCTTTGTGATCGGATGTTTCTTGATGAAATGCATCTTGGGAGTCGTAGTCAACTTCAACTTCAAAGTTTTTACATCCAAAGGCCTCGTGTACATTTGACTTTTTATCAAACCCGTCAGATCTTTTCTAATTTACTACAGTTGCTTATCTTTTGTTGGGCTGCAACTAACGATGATTTTAATTATCATCGTTTAATTATCATTGACAATTATTTTCTGGATTAATCGTCTGTTTTATAAAACATCACAAGGATCGATAAAATGGCCATCACAGTATCCTACAGCACAAGGTGATGTCACTAAATGTCTAGTTTATTCCGTCAAGTCTAAAACCTCAACATTTTCAAGTCACCGCAGTGTAAGACCAAGAAAGGCATCAACTTCTGTCACGTGGAACTTTTATACCTGGTACCATCAACTTGTTTTTTGCATGTAAACCGACATTTTTGCTTGAACATTATTTAGACGATTAATCACTCATTTTCTTTTAAGTCAACTAATGATGATTAATTGACCAATCGACACACAGCGACTTTGAGAAGTCATTTTTGAAGCCTCCGCTATAGAGCTGGGACATATCAGAGAGGAAAACAAACAAAGAACTGGTGAAATAAAATAAGGCTTATGTTCTTATTGGATGTGTTAAAAACTCCATAGTTGTTGTCTCGGCAGATCCATAAAACAATAAAGTGAGGAATGCAGCCTACCTGCTGCTTCGTATGTTGCTCTCCCAGGGCCTGTTTGGTCTAGCTTTTCTTTTCCCAACGTGCACTTTACACTTTGGAAATCAGCCTATCACACTTATATCTTTATTAACGATTCCTTGTTTATGATATTTTTATAATTTCATCAATCATGAGTCGTGTTTTCGTCAACCAAATCGAGGGTAAAAAAAAGGACACGTTAAGCCAGAAATAATTGAAAAATGGCAGCTTCAGTTTGATTTTGCAGAAGTCCAGTATGGAGGACACAAACCAGACAGCTGGACAAAAGCGAGACGGATACTGAGATAATGTAAGAAGCTTCTCAGGGGGGGCAGTTTTTTTCCCTTGTACTACTGTCTGGTTGAATACTTACTCTTACTGGCTGGAAGGTGCACGTTAAAAGTATTTAATGCACAGGAAGCTTTACAGAGATTTGATCTCAGTTCTAAATTCTCACATCAGCTTAAAACAAAACGAATAAGTGATCCCAGTAAATATTTAAAGATTTAAGAATGGTAAACTTTTGTTTCACGAGCTTTTACTTCTGAGTCCAAAATATTGAACAAAGTTAATGAATGCTCTTATTTAACGTTGCTGGCGAGTTTCCATGGTGGATAAGGTGGATAACGTTCCAAGACATCTCGCTTAAATCGTGGTCACAGACATGTTGACCCTGATTAATTGTTGATCCAACACCACAGTTCTTAGATTTCATGCTGCTTTTTCTGCCACCAGTGACACTTCAGCTAATGTTGAATCAATAACACAATATTAAAAGTGCATTTTGGATGTGTAACTTTTGTTTTTTCAGTACCGATTGTTAAACCAAGGAAAAACAAAGTATTGCTGTGACCTTTAAAAAATGAAAACAGATTTGAGTATCAGAATTTTCTTTCTTCTGTACTTTCTTCTTTCCCATGAATCATCTGACGACCCCTCAGATTCATCAGGTGTCCCTATTGGAGGGTCCTGACCCCTAGGTTGGGAACCCTTCGACTAAACTATCTACCTGTGTATAAAGCAGCAGCCAGCTGTTTTCAGAGAAACAGCTGTAAAAAGCCGACGTCCACTACCTGCTCAGCAGCAGACAGCAGCCAGACACAGTCAGAGACCAGCTGGTGAACACGCTGGAGTGTTTAGCAGCCGAAGAGCCAGATGTTTCCCTCAGGAGCCGGTGGAGACCAAAACCAGAGCTAAAAGAGAGGGAGTACTGGACCTAGACTCATTAGGTGGACTCAGACACCAGATCCAGATGGAGGATCGTGTTGCTCTGTAACACCTGGATGTGGAAATGACCTGGTTCAACATATCAACATAAAAGGTGACGATATGTTATCGTTGTGTTCACGTTTTGCTGTTTTGCTTCTTCTGAAAACAAGAGGCCAAAAATAAAACCAGTCAGTGCAGGTTTCAGTAAAATTACCAGCTGAGGTATTTTTACATTGTTGAACCGGTGCTTTTAATTCGGTGAAGCATCTGAGAACCTTTGTCACCACCGGGCCTTCAAGTGAAATGACAGTTGTGACATTTGACGATAATGAGACAAAACGTAGAGATCCCCTCCAGGTGTGTTCAGACACACGTATATAAAATACTCTGCTTTGGACAATCATTTGTTACCGATGCCGCGCTTTGCATAAAATCCCACACAATTCTGCACCGTGAAGCTCAACCGTCCAGTTTGAACCCGCGATGATAGTCGTCCGCTCCAGCAGGTGGCGCCAAGTTCCCGTGCTCATCCCAGGGCTGCCGGCGGAAAGCTCACCGAGCGTGCGCCCAGACTTTGACCCGGAAGTGTAGCTGGTAAACAAACGACGCCTCGGAGAGCCGACCGCCGTTTTCCCCTGCGCCCCGCCGCTCCAATGTCGAAAATCGAGATGCTGAGGGTGCTGATCAACCAGCGGCTCACCGCGGCCGCGGAGGAGATCTTCGGGGTGTTCGGGAGGACCATAGCCGAGTACGAGGAGGAGATCTCACGCTCCAAGCTGGAGATCGAACGCCAGCGCCGGCTGCTGGACCTCTCCAGGAAGCCTCGGATATCTGTGCAGGTCGGCGGCGCAGGTGGGTGAAGGTTTTAGATCCCGGGGCGTACACGGGCAGTCAGACGGAAGCGGCTCCCTGCCGCTTTACCGGACACCGAGCCGTGCGCCCCCAGCGAGCCGCTGACTGACGCTGGTTCGACTCCACGGCGACAACAACAACAGTTACTGTCTGTTCAAATACCGCGAATGCACAAACACAAGCAGTAGACGTGACATTTAAATGGATTTAGTCTCCAACAGCGATCTACTTTTCCGATGTTTAACCGGCTCCAGGCTGTAAAGTAAACCAGCGTCGTGGTTATCAATGATTACAGCAGCCCTTTCACCTGCGACCCACCTGCGAACCCCCTGTAACCCTTTACAGCCACCGCAGGCTCCCAGGGCGCGAATGGTGGTCCTCCCGGAACACAGACGCATTTGTAGATGGTCCCGCCCAGACCCCGGTGCTGTGTGGTACTGAATGATTCAGTATCTGACGTTCAGACATTTCACCTTTTCACAAACTTCACCCACGGAGAAAGAACGTGGCCGAAGTTTTCCGGCTTTCGGACAAGGTGTCTGCAGGTCTTGAAAGCATTGATTTCAGTGTCCTCAGGGAAATAAAGGCCTTTAAAGGCATTAAAAAGTTTAAATTTCATTCACTAAGGTTTTCTGTATTTTTTCCAGCCTGTAATAGGCAGTGACGTTAGTTGGGTTCTAACCCCGAAGCAGTGGAACCCTTCTGTTTGTGCTTTATTATTATTATTGTTCACTGTCTTCTGCCGCGGCTCACATCCAGCCGTGAGCTGGAAATGATGTGCGAGTTCTTCCCAAGAATCATGAGCCCAGTCGGCCAGATGGTGGCGCTGTCATTAAGGCCCAAAAACGCTATTTTGGGAAGGCCGTGTCCGTCACAGTCCGATAGACTTGAAATTTGACACGCGAGTCCGGCTCAGAGTTCTCTACAGAAAAAAAAGCCTCTTGAACCATAAAAGTCCACCAGGATGGATTTTTTGCTAATTTGCGTAATGTGAAAAACAGTGATACGACACAGACTTTTTAGGATTTTGACTCTGTCGACACCAAATTTGGTACACAGCCTTGGGTGACTGAGAGAGACAATTGTATTATAAATGGGCAAGATCGTCCCAAAAACATGGCCGCCGTCAATCAAAAAACTTCACAAATTACTGAGCTCAGCAGGAAATTGTCCACCCGTGGTAACCTGAACTGACTTTATATAAAGGTCCCACAGCTCACACCGCGTGTCAGGAGAAAAACCATGAAGGCCAAGGAACTCTCTGTAGACCTCTGTGATAAAACTCTGGCGAGGCACAGATCAGGACAAAGGTGTAAAACCATTTCTCCGAGTGTCCCCACGAGCACAGTGGCCTCAACAGGTGTGAAATGAAAGCGGTTTGGACCCGAGACTCTGTCTAGAGTCGGTCTTCCTGCCAAACCGAGTAACCGGGCAAGAAGGGCCTTGTCCGGCGAGGTGACCGAGAACCCAACGGTCACTAGCAGAGGTTCACAAGTCCTCTGCAGAGATGGGAGAAGCTGCGGGACGGACGACCATCTCAGCGGCAACCAGGCCACTTTGGTAGAGGGGCGAGATGGAAGCCGCTTTAAGTAGAAGGCAGATGGCGGCCTGCCGGGAGTTTGTCAAACGGCCTTTAAAGGACTCTGAGAGCACGAGGAAAAAACTGGACCCTGAACCCAGGCTCTGCTCATCACCCGGTTAAAACCATCCCTATGGTGGAGCTTGGTGGTGGCGGCATCGTCCTATGGGGATGGCTTCGGGACGAGTCTCTGACTGTCCCTGAGGGGTCCGGCCAGAGACCAGACCTAAACCCCGTACGGCATCTGTGGAGAGACCTGTAGATGGCAGATCGCAGACGCTCCCCGTCCGATCTGATGGAGCTTGAGAGGATCTGCCAGGAATAATGGGATAAACTGCTGAAATCCAGGTGTGCAAAGCTTTCGGAGACCTGAACGAGAAGACTCGGAGCTGTGATCGCTGCCAAAGGGGCTTCTACAAAGTACTGAATCGAGGGACTTACGCTTGATGCCAACTTTTAGACACTTTTCAATACCCTGTGTGACAGACTCATTTTGGTGTCTTGAGGTTTGACACTGAGCCCTAGAAAGGACTTGTTTTGTCTCATACTGCAAAAACTCAGAGGGTTTCCTCCAACGATGACATGAAACGCAGGGATGTGAGAGCCTTTGGACGAAAGGAACAAGCTGGTGTCTTTATTCATTCGAACCTGAAAACGACTCTTCATTCGCCTGTTTCATCCCACTTGTGTTTGCTCAGGTGAAATGAGAATGTGTTCCGTACTTACTGGGATGCTACCTGGACAGAAAAAGATCACATCCTGTGCAAATATGTAATCCATGATACATTAACTATGCATGTTCACTTAGTCAAGATGTCGACGTAGCTTCGTATCAGTGTCTGCATATTCAAGGAAACTTTCTCTTCCACACTCAATGAGGATTTGAGTTTCATGACCTGTTTTTGACTCGTCTAACTTCCACATGGGGGAGGGGGCGATATGTCGGAAATAACTAGTGGGAATGTTTTCCTAAAATCGTTATGAATCAGCATACGGCAAATGTATAAAATCACATATCAGAGCAATGGACAGTGTTCCACAATTACGCACTGACAAAAAAATGTGTCAAGCAGATCTGCAACTGATGAAAACTTTCTTCATTGATTAATCAGTTACCTAATTACTTTGATAGTCTATGAAATGTTAAAAATAATGAAAGAAATACCCATCACAACTTCCACGGCCCAAGAAGACTTGAAGTGTCTCACGTTCAAACAAAAGGTAAAAACCTCTGAGAATGTTTGGGAGTTTTTTTAAAATTTTTAATCAACTGATTACTGATCAAAATAGATGCCAATTATTTTTTTGTCAATTGACCAATCAGTTAATCCCGTTAGCCCGTTTAGAACGAAAACCTCAATAACTAGGTTTGTTACGTTTTAATCACATCTCAGAATCGTTAATGTGGACAACAGACGTTTATGAAATCATAAAGCAGCGCATAGCATCATATGATCTGAAACGTAGATATTTGGTATTAAAATATTGCCTCGGTGGTTCCATACAGAGAGAAACTGACTTTTTTGTACAAATTTTACAGATTTATTTTGTCTTTAGAAAACGTCAGGCCTTTCCTGGTTAGCAAAAAAGGGAAAAAAATACAACCAGTTACAGTTTTTAAACATGTTCCCGACTCTCTTCTCTGTTGCTCTGTTGTTCAGCTCCCTCTGAGCAGCAGGACTGGAGCTCCAATCTGGACCCGAATGAAACGAAACCGCCCCACATCAAAGAGGAGGAGCTGTGGCCGGCTCAGCAAGAGGAGGAGACGCCTCCGACGACAGAGCAGAACGACGTCAAGTTCGTGTTGTTCCAGAGCGGCGGTGTGAGAAACGAGCAGGACAACGACCGCATGACTCCCTCGCTCTCAAAGTTCCAGAGCCAGAACCCGGAGGACTCAGAGCTTGACCAGCAGCCGGGGACCTCGGTCCAGCAGACCTGCTTCCAACTCGACGAAGACGCCCCTGAAGCTTCAGATCTGGCTTCAGGTAACGGCCAGCTCGACTGTGACGAACTGGAAGCTCCGCTGTCCGAGGTGGTGGACTCGTACATTTGCACCATTTGCGGCCGTGCGTTCGCTCAGCGCGGCCACTGGGCCAAACACGTACAGGTGCACCGGAAAGTAGAAACCAAAGTCGACAAGTCGTACACGTGTGACATTTGCGGGAAGAGGCTCACGCGTTTTGACGGTTATCAGAAACACCTGCGGATCCACACGGGCGAGAAGCCGTACTGCTGCGACGAGTGCGGCCGCAGGTTCAGCGACAACTCGAATTACAAACGGCACATTCGCACACACATGGGACAGAAAACGCAGCAGAGCTGAGGCTGCGGGACGAGGACATACTGAGCACTGACACTAACGTGTGATGAAAAGACTGTTTCGAAAAACGCATCAAACCTCTGTCATGACAAGTGGCAACAAGCACAGTCGCGACATGTCCACGGGGAGCGGACGGGGACACCGCAAATCTATGAGGGTCAGTTTTTTTCAGGAATAGGCGACTGTCCGCTTTCACACAAAATCGAACTCTCTGTCACCTCACGCTCTCTGCCCCTTGGTGTTGTTAGCAACATACACTATAACATGTTTCTGTTTTCAGATGACGGGTCAAATGATCCATATTAACAGCCCACCAGTTCCTGTTGGCTTTTGCTTTGTAGCATTTATTTGATTTGATTTGACTCATTTATGGAGCCACAAAACGCCCCAATCCAATGGACAACATGTGAGGGGGTTACACATCGTAGGAAACCATGTATACACCGATCAGCCACCGCAGTAAAGCCAGGTGCCGGCTTTCATGTTGTGGTTGATCGGCGTATGTGAGGTTTGCACCTTCTCACCACTCATTCTTCTCTAATAAGAACCAGTTTATGTCTGGTATGTAGTGAACGGGGTGATGTTTTGTTTTAATGCAGATTGTCCCCTTTTAAAGACAAAGGGAAAAAAAACCCACTTTGAACAGCAGAAAAAAAATTTTTTGGCACAGTCCACGTTCTGGATTTGAAAAATTTCAAACTAAAACCGCTTTATTGTAACACTGATGGATCACAGAGAGTCGGGGGAGACAGAACAGACCAAGAGAAGGAACCAAACATCTCAGCAATTTTTTTTTCTACCTTTAAACAAAGGAAGAAGATTAACAGGATTTACAAGCATTTTTCTTACATCGATGTTTCATGTTGGACAGATACATGTGAGGGAAACTTTCCACATGTAAGTGGATTTTTCATATTTATACACATCAATGTGGACATGGACCAGGACAAGATAACAAGAGACAAATGCTCTATTTTTATATCTTATATATTTTAACAGACATTTATACACTGGAGGAAACAGGAGTGTTGCAGTCTATAGATGCATCAAACATATCTGGTCACACAGCAGCTTGCTGTCAGTTTAGAGTTGCCAGTATTTGACTTGTAACCAATAAAGATCTCCTAATCTTTTGTTAATGGTAGCGGAGCAGTGCAGACGTCTGTAGCACAAAAAACATTCTGGTTTTGATTCAGTCACAACAACATGGAGTTTGTATTTGGGATGTGTCAGGAACATTTGAGTCCCAGTTCAGGATGTCAGCGCAAATAAACCTGGCTTCCCAGGCAGTCAGCAGTAAATCAGTGTTGCTTTAACAAGACTGTACGACATTTACTGAAGTAATAAAATCCAATCATAAAAAACGTATTTTCTTGTTTTCTTCCATGGATTTAAACCGTAACACTGTATTTTAGTGCGTCAAAATCCCAAATGTCCAATAATAGTATACTATATATGTATCTAATTTTTTCAAACTCAAAATGTGATTTCTAATCCTGTGAAAACTTCAAAAATAACAAAGGCTGCATTAGACCAGTAATGTTTCTTACGAAGAAACAGTCCAGAGAAAGAAGTTTTGTCTTTGATTTCTGCAGCCATTGATGTGCCTGCCTTCAAAATATGTCATTACTGTTGACAAAAGACAAGGTCATCTACGATACTCAGGGTGTGCTTAAGTGACAGCCTGTAGGGTAATTTAATTTCCAATTTAATCTGCTGATTATTTTCTCTCTAAAGTGCAGGACACAGAAACGCTTCAAATCCTCACAATTTGAGAAGCTGGCACCAGCAAATATTTTACATTTTTGCTTAAAAAAATGAAAAACAAGAAATCAGTTCTCAAACTAGTTGCTGATTAATTTTCAGTTGATGGACTAACTGATTAATCGAGTAATTGTTGTAGCTCTAATAATCCACCAACCCTCTACTCTTTGTTGAATACGGTGAAATTTAAAAAGTGGTCTATGCGAAGGCCATTTTAACTTATGACAGTCTGAATCACACTGCTGACCACAGCTGCAACTAACTGTTTTTTTTTTTTTTTTTTTTTTAAACCATCTTTGGTTTTTCCACAGATGGTTAAAAAAAAATTGGTCGTTTCGTGTTTTGCAATTTAATAAATGAATAAATTTTAAAAAGTTCTGGTTCACAGATTTAGATAAAAAGCTACAATGTCCATGGTTTCCGGTCACTCATTAGAACTCAACTGACAAAACTTGGTGGGACAGAGGTTTGATCGATTCCATTCAGACTCGATCGATTATCCTTTGTTCCCAGAATGTTCAGGTTTGAATTTTCCATCTTGAAATTTGCTGTCTGAATAATAACAGTCCCAAACCAATATATTTAGTCTTCTATCATAGAAGACTATGAAAGAAAGCAGATGCTCACATCTAAGAATATCCCACCGGCGAATTTTTTTTAAATTTGCACTAAATTGATTATCAAACTTTGGCAGCTTCCTTCTCTGGTCTGCTGCTAACAGAGTCCTTACATCCAACGCCTCTGGTCTGTACGGCATTAATACACTATTTATTCTTGAATTCTCAAAACCGTTTCCTTCACGTGAGTTTTGTTGAATGTAATACCTAACAGATGTTGTGGCTGTTTATCTTCTCACTTTGAATTCTTCTCAGAATTATCATTAATCATTCTCAAGATTGGGATTTTGACTTTTTAACTGGAAAGTATCTGAGATTAAAAGAAAAAAAAAATCATTAAAATGTAATCAACACAACTGCAGAACTTGTCAAAATGTCATTCAAATGACATCTGAACACTCTTCTACCTCAGGGGTAAATTACCCATTTTGTACGCGAGACAATCCCTACAGGACATTAAATCAGGATCTAAATATAATTCTGTAAAATGTTAGTGCCTCTAAATATGAAAACAATCAGGCCAAACATTGTTAGAAAGACATATAATATCATTTAAAATTTTCTGTTAGTGTTTTTGTTTCTATTCTGGGGACATTAAGTGCTGTCAGAGTTTCTATAAAAAAGAAATCACTCAATCCTGAATTAGTGCAGTGAACTAACTGACCTGCTTCTTTAACACCAGCAGATGGCAGCATAAGACTTTATCTAAAACAGCTACTTGGTAAACCCACGTGATGAGGAAGTTCAAATTCAGAAATAGTTCAATATATTTCATTTCAGTAGTTTAATTATTTAATAATTTAGATTTCATAAAACACTCCAGGGTCTCTATATAAAGAAGAAATTAAAAATAAACTGATGAGCAGCAGCTCGGTGGAAAAACAGTCACAGGATTACAGTTGATAAAGAGGAAACGCTGCTATAGTGTATAGCTTTGCACTATACCTGGAACTTCCCCAAGAACCTCTTCCAAGGCCCGTCGAACCCATTAATATCTCAAGGAACCCCCTTAAGAGGATTCCCTTCATGTACACTTGAAACCCCTTTCAGGGTTCTTAAAGCCCTCCAGGGATCCCTGGAAGATCTTCAGTGACCCTTCCTACCTTCTCAAGAACTCATGGGCACACTTCCAGGACTTCAAGAACATCCTCAAGGTGCCCCATGATTCCTCCAAGAACGAATGGGACATCATCAGTGCCTCTGGGACCATCCGTGGCATTGGAGTGCTGTTTGTCTCTGGAGTGACGAAAAACTAAATTATATTCTTTTATTCATTTGATGAAATGAAAAGTGGAATGAAAAGAAAAATTTCCATCAACCAGCGAGGCTTTTTACTTAATCTGCTGACGATGACAGCACGATACATGCTGCTCAGTGTTACCAGCTGTTTATGAACTACTGGTCTTTTGAGAGTCTGTAAATTCTCCTTAAGGATTGTGAGACACCAAGATTGTTTCTGGAGTGCCCAAGGGGACACCTGAAATACCCTAAAAGACTCCCTTTAGTCTCAAGGCATCCTGAAACACCTTCTGGGCACCATAGATACTTCTAAAGAACCCAATGATCTCAGTAAATAACTACTAGTCTCCTGAAACTTCTTCAAATACCCCTTGGACACTCATAAGGGCTCCTGCTACCCACTCGAGAACTCACCCAGAGTTTTATGGTGCACCCTAAAGGACCCTAAGGGGGACCCCTGTAAAACCCTTGAAAATTCTTGGAATCCTGGAATGGATTACAGTAGTACTTTGAGGGGGTTCCAGGAACACATTTTAAGACTCCTGAAACAATTTTCTTTTACAACTTTCTCAGGCATCTCTGGGTCCCCATCAAGAACTACTGGTCCCCTTAAATTCCTTGAAATTCCAGCATTCAAATATACGGGGGACCACAGAACTTTCTCAAGGACATTTAGATTCCAATCAATTACTACTGGTCCCCTGAAATGTATTCAGACGCCCTTGGGACTCCCATAAGCCCCCTAAAACCCCTTCAAGAACTTGTCAAGGAATGAAGGACTTGTTTAACTCATTGGCACCCTAGAACTCCCTCAAGGCCCCTGGATCTTTATTACCTACTGAAGGACCCAACATCTCCTGGAGCTCTTCCATGGACCATGGTGCATCTTAAGGACTCCCGAAACACCCTGAAGAACTTCTCGAGCCGGTTGAGTATGGCTCTGGTTAGTCTGTTGCAGCTCTGTTTCCTGTTTGTCACTCATAATGCCGGAATAAGAGTCCACAGAAATAAGAATCACTCCACTCTAAGTAATATTCCACAGTAGCCTTTATTTACACCATCATCCACATTGTTAATTAATAGCAGTAAGGTAAACATAATATCTTTTGACATTATTACATTGTCATACTGGTATGGCCCAGCAGGTGGCACCGTGAGTCCATCAGTGATGTCACAGCGTCTCTCTCTTCCCCCTCACAGAGAGGACGGGAACCGAGAACCACGAAATGAATAAACAAATTTATTTTCAAGGTTACGAGTGCATCCTCATACAAAAACCCTTTTATAAAATGATCCGTAGTGTTTATTTTCTGCAGCGTCCCCATAGTAGCACCCAGTGAAAACATTCCTAAGGGACCATTGTCGAGTTAGTCAGATCATAAATTAACAACTTATTCTTTTAATTAAGTTTCAACACCCTTTTGACAGTTTGTGTTCGTTACAGATGGAGGTTCCTGTTCCTTGTTTTGTCTGTTTTGTGTCTTCATGAATGCAGACCAGTTAGTTTCTTTCTCAAAACAAGGTTTCTGTCCTTTATTGGACCCGACAACACTTGGATTTCACAAATGTAAGCATTCCTAAAAGATGACCTGTGCTGCTGTGCAGCAGGGTGAAAAAGACTGCCCGCATCTTTAGCCTGTTCATTGTGAAGGTGACAATACTGCTGAGAGGCCTTACGGAGCGATTGAAAAGAGCATACAGGTACGTTTTTTTCATTTTGGAACCAGTTCACTACAAGTTGCCTTTTCTTGACATCGCCACTGACCATTTTCTAGGGTTGGGTATCGTTTGAACTTTTTTAATACCAGAGTTTCTATACCAATACCAAAGTGATACTAGAACCATGTGGTGCAAGTGATACTAGGTAAACGTTTTTTTTTTCCCATAAAATACCTTTTTTCATTCGACAAAAGAAGCCAAATGTTACATGTTGTCTAAATACAAGCAGTTGTACAAGAACTGTTCTATTTTTTTTTTAATTTAAATCAGGAATGATCAGGAAGACAACAAGATTACAAATTTGATGAGTTTTTTCTGACTCATTTTGGTTGGTACCAAAAAAGTACTTAAGGTTGATACCCAGCCCCACCGTTTTCCAAAGCAGACCAAGACTTAAATGTGCATGTTGATTAAACAATTTTTTTACCTAAATTATGTAAACTAGGGCTGCAACCAACTGTTGTTTTCATTTTTAATTAATCTGTTGATTATTTTTCCATCGGGTGAAAGAATGACCATCTATCCAGTGAAATGTCGGAAAACTCTGAAAAATACCCATCACATTTTCCAAGGTGACACACAAATGCTTTTTTGTCTGACCAACAGTCCACAACCCAAAGATGTTCAGTTTACAGTAAAATAAAAACAGAAAAGCCGCAAATCCTTACACTGGAGGAGCTGGAACCGGTGAATGCTTTAAAAATGACTTACATTATTAACTGACTACCAAAATTGTTTACGGTTAATTTTCTGTCAGTAGACTAATGAATCCACTCATCGTTTCAGTACTAATCTCTGGTTAAGTTCTATGTGCTGGCTTTTTCCTGAGCTTTCAACCACATCTCACGGCCACGAGGAAAACCATTTCCTTCCTAACTTTCAAGCGGCAGTTAGCTTCACTCGATGGAAAATCAATTTTCAGAGACAGAAGGCTTTGTAGTCTTTATAGTTTTATTAATCAGTTACATTATCTTTTTGTGGCGATGCAGTTGCGAGAAAATATTGAAAACTCACCATTTGGGTTGGTTCAAGGTGCCAAATACAAACATTTTAATTTTCAAGAAACAGTCCTCCGTTTCCCCAACATCAATGTATGTTTATCGTTTGTCTTCTAGATTTAAATTGTCAAGCACCAGCTGACTGTGACGTCTCAGAAATCAGAGGGTCCTTGAACGCACCAACAAGGTCAAGAAGGTCACTGCTTGGAACTGCATATCCAACACGCAAAAATGTAAGTTCTATCTAAGAAATAAGGGTGACTTCATGTTTAATTATCTATATGCAGCAAGTTTTAATTTCTGCATGTTGATTTCCATAGAGAAGAACGGAACGAAACAATCGAAAATGTACATGCTTTGAAAAATTGGCCAGCAGTACTGTTAAGTATATGCAATCTGTATTTAATGAGGCAAAAGATTCAAAACTAGCAGTACACCCCTTTTAAAGTGAATAAGAAGACTCGACTCATAACCTCTAGTGTGGCACAGAACTGACCCTCTCACCATAATCCAACCGTTTTAAAATGTTATTTCTCCCTCTGTAGACACTTGAGAAACGATCAGATCTGCCACAGAGAGTTGAGGATCAGATTTGCTGTTCTCATGTGAACGTGGCCTGTTAATTTAGACTTTGATTCAAGCAGGCAGCTTCTTCCCAGTGACCAGAACAACACTAATCTCCGATAACTATCAAACACTTCCAGTCAGTTGAGAGATTCGGGTGGAACATGAAAGAGGATGATGTAACCTCTTCAAACACCAACAGCGGCATGAATCTCCCTTTTACATGAAGTATAAATCAGTATCAAATCTGAACAAAACGATCACTCGGCCCGATGCAGCGCGACTCTTACAGCACGTCTCTTTCAGCAAGCGCTTCACATCCTAGATTTCAGTTTCCCTCCCTCCACCATTCGGTAAAGTAAGTTACATCATTTGGTGCAGAGCCGGCTCACCTTGTCTGTGGCATGGAAGGGTGACTTCACGACCACTCTGCTGCAACACATCCAGCCAGCCAAGTGAGTCAGATAAAACTAAAACCTGCAGCTGGGAACCAAACTTGCTTAAAAACTCACAGAAAAAGGTTTGTTTGGTAACGGACATCAAGTGCCGTATTATCTGGGCGTTACTTTCTCTTTTTGTTTTAATATTTCCGAAAGCTTAATTTCCCCATTGGATTTCAAGGGGTCACTGATCATACTGGTGTTTTGCATGCTACAGCCTGTCATTGGTTGAAAGTTCAGTCTTGACTTGGAAACAGTTCCAACAGAAAAATCTGAACTCGTAGTCTATTTTCTAGCTTTTCCAGGACTTTCAACCACATTTCAGTCTTCTTCAGCAAATGGAGATGGGAGACAAGGATTATGATCTTCCCACAAAATATAATACCTTGTTATTACATGCCCTTGGTTCAGTATTAGCTAACAGGCAGAAACATCTATATTTTAGGTCCACATGTGCAAAACAGTTGAACTATTTGTGTCTTTCTTTTTGACTGAAAACAAGGATTTTGTGGAGGTTGTAATAACTCAGTTTCCACGATTTAGACAGGTCAGGCATCATGCAAAAACAAATGCTTGAATTAGTTAGTTCAATATATCATCCAGCCATATTACAACATGCACAAAAAAGTTTTTTTCCGCTGAAATGTCCAGTAATTACAGACCATAACTGTATGTTATCAGCTGATCGTTTCAGCTCTACCTGAGTGGTGCATTTCTTTTGTTAATATTATTCTTTTTCAACTGTTTTGCACCTGTACGTCTAAAAACTTACGTGTGTATTATGTGTAAGTGCAGCCACATGCAGGAATTTTGTCTCAAAAGTCACCCAGTTGGCGCATCTAGGAAGTTCGAACATTTACAGTTTGACTCAGCTGCTGAATCCATTTTTTATTGCAGGAAATGATCAAATTTACATCATCCATTATGGATACACTACCGGTCAAAAGTTGGAGGACCGCCACATTTGCCGGTTTTGATTGGAATTTCAGCAGTTGAGGTCCAGTGAAAAACCTTAAATGGTACGAATTTCAGCGGTGAACTGCCCAAAGTAAAAACAAACCCAAACAATTCAGGTCACCAAAAACTGAAAAATCCTTTAAACTTCTTAGAAAACAGGCTTTTTTCAGGGATCAGCTTCTCCTGCAGCAGTGGAAGGAAATGAAGCCTCGAAAGTTAAAGCAAACAATTCCCAGAGGTTCCCAACTTTAGCTGATGACTGACAAACCCTCTGCATGTACAAAGACAGAGCTGGAGCAAAGTGTGTTACTACACCCTCTGATGCATCACTAGGTCAGCACTGTGCTGCAGGAAGTAGTTACTGGTAAACTGGTGTCAGACTGGTGAAAAAAACACAAGTAACAGAGGAAGACAGACCGGTTGGTCGGGGGCTTCGTCCTACAGCAAGATAATGACCCAGAACGTCAGAAGAACAGAACCAGACGGCGGCTTCACATGACGGAAGACCAGCACGGTCTCCAGACCTGGACCCCGTGGAGCTGGTTTGGGATGAACGGGACAGAAGGTGAAAGCAAAGCAACCTGCAGGTCCAACACGTTGATGGGAACTTCTGCAACAGAGTTGGGACCAACTTTCTGAACAATGTTTGATTTCCACGAGTCAGAAATTTAATTTAAGATGCCATTGTTTTGTTTTTAATTTATATAATTTATTTGTTATATGTTTTAGTTTCAGAAATGCGGACACACTGAATTATGTAAATTCCAGTAACAACTGCAAAAATGGAGGTGGTTCTAAAACTTTTGACTGGTAGTGTATGTATGACGTCCATGTTTGCTTATTGTTTGTGTCAGGCTTGGACTTTATGTTGCTATACATCTGTATCCCATTAATTCATTTTTCTTTTTTTTTGGAGGTTTTGTTCGTATAAAGTTGTTGGAGCCTCCCTGAATGCACCACTAAGAAGATTTTTCGAAACTGTCCCTTCACTCAACCGCTCTACATCACAATAACACGGCTTCAGCAGTAAAGGAAAAGGCGAGTACATTTGCTTTCACTAGCACAACTGATTTTTTTTCCTAGCTTTAAATTGTCCCACTGTTTTTTGCTCCACATGGGAGACAGTCCAGGTGCTCTCTGATACCTGAGTATACTGACATTAACACCAATATTTCTAAATTCTGGGAGTAATCAGCTCTAGTAAATTTTATTAGAAATTGGTTCAGCATGGTTCAGTGTCTGCTTCTTTTTTTTTTTTCTTTTTTTTTTTAAAAACAAAGGTCACGGGCCTGAATCAACCAAAAACTGTATATTTTGGAATATGGCCAGCAGTAATATGTCACTTATGCAGATATCCTGCCAAAACGTGCAGAACCACCAGGATGCTTCTTTAAAAAATAATCTTGGCAGCAGCCGACAGTTGACAGTGAGTCCTACATGTTCAGGTCTCGGTATCAGCAGTTTTTTAATCTTTCTTTTTGCCATCAAAACATTTCCAAAGCTGCACAGCAACATGTTGAGGCAACACGGAGAGTCAACTCTGTCAGCTGTTTGAATTTATCATCAGTACTTTAGTTCCATGCAGTTCAGTATTCTATTTACGGGAGGTTTTTTTATTGCTGTTGCTGGCAGTGTGTGTCATATCCGTTGCCTCAAAATGTTGCCTTTGTATTATACTGTTAACATTTGACCACTGCAGTTGTTTGGCGAGTGCCCAAACAGAAGCAACAGCCACAGAATAAAGAAGTGTTCTTGACCGCTGAAACACTGGGAGGTAAAAGTAAAACAGGAAACATCAGAGTCCCCTTCAGAGCCAAGTATTCTTAGACCATCTGTGAAGAAACACTCCCACAGACTGTTGTCAGCAGCAGACTGTGGTCTGACCTGAAAGTCTGTGAAAGTGAATGAAAACGTTCACCCAAATGACTGCAGAAATAAACATGCGATATGTTCCTTCTCTCCCCTTGTGGCATCTATCCATGCAGACAGTTCTGGTTTTATTTGTCCACAGGTTTTTGAGAGACACAGTCCCCATAAAAGTAATCTATTGACGACTCTGTCATCAGTGTTTACTCTGACGACGTAGTACTGAAGAAATAGTCCCTCTAGAAACTGCCTCCAGTGTTTTCTGTGAATTATCTGGTCTATCTGGGACATTGTTTCTTGAAAGAGACAGTTGCCCTAGATTTTTTTTTAAATGTCCAGTTTTTTTTTTAAACGCTGACAAACCAAAGTCCGTTGGCCTCCACTGAATCAGAGAGAGGTTTGAGACACAAATATCTGAAACCGTGGCCAACTGAAACCAAAACTATCTGCTTGGCTTGGTGCCACTAGAGCAGTGGTCCTCAAACGATTTTAAACCACGGCATCCAGGTAGAGTGATTTGTTTTCATCCCTACCGATATTTGTTCTAACGAAGTAGCATGAACGATGCATTTTAAACTAAATGTATACCACCCCCCAATAAACAACTTTGCTTGTACGAAGGTCATCATAGAGGTAGTTTTTAACTACAGGGAAGGTAATGTCAGTTGACCCAGAATGAAATGTCTGAACTATGGCTGCAAGTAATCATTATTTTCAATATTTGTTAAGCAAGAAAATCAAGGACAGATTAATCAATTAATTGTTGGTCTACTAAAAGTTGACATCCTCAAATGTTTTTTTTTTTTTTTTTTTTGTCCAATCCACAGTCCAAAATCCCAAAATACTCAGCTTGCAATTATAAAACAGAGAGAAACAAAATCCTCACACCGGAGGAGCGGGAACAAGCTAATTGTTGGCATTTTATTATTATATGACTGCAATGATTAATCCATTTTCAAAACAGTTGCTGATGAATTTTCTGCAGATCTATTAACTGACTAATTGTTCTCTACCACTACTGGATGAATTGTCGCAGTATCTGGTACAGACATAATTTAGTAATCCCTTAACCTTTCCTGTAGCGCCATCAGCAGGTCAAGTTTTTAATTTGTCCAATAAATTGGCTTTGGTTTACTGAATACCTGTAAAACTGACACTCCCGACCTGCACAGTTGTAGGTTAGTGCTTATTAACAAATGTTAGCACATTAACATGTTAAACTAAAGATGGGTTCCAAAGCCAGACTACATTCTACTAGACTCTTAGTCTTTGTACTGTGGCAGCTTTGGTGTTTGATTGATTGTTTATTTTTTCTTTTTGACATGCTTGAAAATGCAATATAAAATTGTAATTACTGAAATTATTTCATTTGGTAAAATGTCAAGTAAAACCAATGGAAATGAACGACCCCGGACTTCTTTTTGCCCTTTCTCAAGGCACCCCATGGGAAAACCACTGCAGCGGAGGTGAGTGTGAAACTGTGTCTTCTTTTAATATGAGTGACCTGACATTTTAAGAAAAAGGCCAAACTTTATTATACTTTTCATTCTGTGAGCTGTCGTTTCAGTTTGGGCAGGCTCACCTGTTGCACTACTGCAAGCCGTTAATAACAAAATCCTGTGCAAACTAAAGAGCTCAGTAGGCAACGAGAGGATTTTTTTATAAACAGTTCCATCAAAATACTTAAAAAATACCCTGAAATTAACAACAGACCTCTTGGATTTAATACAGTTTGATTTTGTCTTTGACATCCTTTTAAACAATTTTTATAGATCCTGGAGATGTCAGCCAGTTCATAAAAATTCAGCACTTGAGGTTCTGAAGGGGGCAAATTAAGTCATTTAAGGGCAATTATTAATTCAGGAATCAATTAGGTAATTTTACCATGCAAATGACTAAATTGAAGGTGTGTTAAGTGCACTTAGTGCATGAATTAGTAATTTGAGGGAACCATTTAGCAGAAATCCCCCTTCGTTCACCTACTGGGCTCCATTAATGCTTTGTTTGTTTGTCAGATACCAATGTGGTATAAAAAAGAAGATTCCTCTGGTGCGTATATACTGTCAGGCTGGAAAGAGATAGCTCTGTCAGTAGTGGCTGCTCGATTTTGACATTTCGATTTGATTCCACAGTTCATGAATTGTAACTCTTTTTCTTCTCACTTTCCTTGAAGTGTTGCTGATGTGTTGGTATACAAAAATCTCCATCTCTCGAACGTCCCGTCAACTTGAAGTGTCGGACATGAAAACAAAGACCTCCTTGCAGCTTTGTTTCCTCCTTTTGTTTTTTTTCACAGAAAGGTGAGTGAACCCTCCTTTCAATTTAAATTTCTCAGATTCAGAGGGACAAACAGACTTCCCAAGCAAAGAAGGAAATTACCCTCTGGCGGTTTTTTCGACTGACTTTTGTTTGATTCCAAGTCCTGAAGAAATGTCCCAGTGGTCCCAGATTCAGGTCACATCAGGTGTGCAACAGTCCGATTCCCTGCTTTTTTGAATCTTTGCAAATGAAATCTGGGCCTTGTGCCAACGTGCAACAACCGGGGACATCAGATCAAAGCGTTCGCAAGAAAACTGCATTCATCAAGAATTTTACAGGCCACCTCGAGCCTTTGGGACTCCTTTTGAATCGTTAACATTTTTTGCCCTGCTTTTGGAATGTTTCTCAGACTCGTCTGAGCCGGTTTTGATCCGCAGTCTGTCATGAGGGGAAAGTCGGCACCAGTGGCCGCGACCGCCCGAAGAAATGAGTCACAGATCCTGATTATTTGTTGATCTTCAGAGTGTCTGTCTGTAGGGCTCTGTTCAGGGCTCTCCTGTGTGTGCAAAGCAGCTACAATGCAGCGGTCATGACTAAGAGAGGCCGCAGTCGTCATCCTCTCAGCAGCAGGAAAATGACCTCAACTAAAGGCTCATAATGAGGAGTGATGGGGTCAAAAAGTTCTTAGGTCTCTTTCATATCTCCCCGTCCCATCAATGCTCTCATTTTGTCATTTCTCACAAGCCCTGCAGGCATTTTG
This sequence comes from Xiphias gladius, assembly GCF_016859285.1. Classification (NCBI taxonomy): domain Eukaryota; kingdom Metazoa; phylum Chordata; class Actinopteri; order Istiophoriformes; family Xiphiidae; genus Xiphias; species Xiphias gladius. The sequence goes on from NC_053423.1 coordinate 25,209,512, forward strand.
GGATGCTTTACTTAGTGAGGACTGTAGCAGCCACGCTGGAGTGGCGCCACTCCTATAGTCTCAGTAGTTGTACTTTCCTGCCTCTGCTACCGGTGATGTTGCTGTATTTGGCAGGAACAAGGGTTTTGGTGGGACTTGGGGTTTGAGTGACGCTGTTCTCCGGACGATTGCCGCCCGCTGCACATGCGGTCCTTCACTGTAACTGTGCTGCCGTGTCAGGCAGGTGCTGGCGATCGACGGCCGCTGGCTCTCGCTGTTGATACTGGTGTTTGCATTAGCCCCCCCGTTTGCGCCCGGGGGTCCGTTGCTGCTGCTGTTGGTGTTCATCCTGGCTAGAAAGTGTGCATGCTGTGTCCCCCGTTGGTTGAAGCTGTGGTGGCGAGGCACCGCGCCGCCCCCACTACCCATCTTGATTAGGGAGTGGCGCTGGGAGTGGTGGCGTGTCACAGAGACACCGCTTCCTCCGGGTCTCTCTGGAATCACCTGCTGTTGGAGCGGAGTCGAGGAGGATGAAGAGGAGGAGGAAGGGATGGAGGTGGAGGAGGTGGGATTGTTGGAGGATGAAGAGGAAGAAGAGGAGGAGGTTGCGAAGGATGAGGTGGAGTTTTGAGGAGGTGCGTCCAGGCGTTTGGGAAGGCTGTCCCTAGGTAGCGTGGAGGTGCTGTAATACGAAGCTGATTCAGTCTCGGGGATCTGCTGCTGGTGATGGTGACCGCTTCCGCTGCTGCTGCTGTTGTTGTGGTGATGGTGATGACTGGGGTTGTAGTGGTGGGTGCGCGTCTGACCATGGTGACTGTGCTGATGATGGTGATGATGATGATGACTTCCAGAGGAGGACGAGGATGGCCCGGGAAACAGTGAGGACGAGGAGGTGGAGGTGAGGACCTTGATTCCTCCGGTCCCCGATGCGCTGACCTCGTGGATGTGTTTGAGCAGCTCGTCCAGCGCTGACACATCCACCACGGTCTGGGGGAGGGACTGCTGGGAGTGGTGATGATGGGGGACTCCCCCGCCTCCTGCTGCTGCTGCTCGCTCATCATTTGAGATCTTCATCTCCTCGGGGAGGTGCAGTGAAGTCGAAGAAGTGCCTGCTCCGTGGGCTGCTCCGTTGCTGAGACTGTTGCTGTGGTGATGAGAGTAGGGAAAGACCTGCTGGGTCAAAGAGTTGCCGACGACGGCCATGAAACCAGGACTAGAGCCAGAGCAGCTTGGCCCAGATTTTGGGTCCTTGGCGTTATTGCAATTCTGGTTTTTCTCGTACTGATGGTGCCGCAGGGCCTTCATGTTCTTGATGGGGAGCTCCGGAGTGGAGTCTGGCGTGGGCAGGCCGGACAGCTCTCCATCACCCTGTGACAGGGACTGAACAGAGGTTAGACCCATGGTTTTCAAACATTTTTGATGTCAGTTTAAAGAAGTCATCATGACTCACGTTTCATGCTCAGTCTAAAAGCACTACAGGAAGTACGAACCATCTTTTAATAGAGGCCAAAACTAGAAGCTGAATCTGAATGATACCCATGAGGAAAACTGCAGTTTGTATCAGTTAATATACATCTACAATCACCTTTGAGCATTGTGATTCATTTATCACTTTCAGTTTTCACCACCAAAATGCTAATTACTGGGGAATACAGACTACATTAGCACTAAGGCTGCAACTAACAATGTGATTAATTGATCAATTATTTGGTCTGTGAGATGTCACAAAATAGAAAAATGCTCATCACAATTTCCCAGAGCCCAACATGACGTCTTCAAATGTCTGGTTTTGACCAACCAACAGTCTAAAACAGAGAAAAACAGCAAAACCTCACATTTAAGAAGCTGCAAAAACTAATGTTGATATTAGCAATTAACCAATATTTGTTGATAATTTTCCATCAATCAATACACTGCATAATCATTTCAGAACTTAACAGAACAGATACCTAACGTCTTTTACGTTCATTGCCAGACCTCAAATTCCTTTCGTAGTGTTGCCTTGAGAAGGTCAAACCATCTGATAGCTAGCCGAAGACTGCTGCAGTTGTCTTCTGATTTGCATTTTCCATGTAACTATCAAAGCACAAACCAAATAGGAGGAATGTGGAGTAGCGCCCTTCAAACCAAACTCCTCCTCTGTTTATATAACACCATAAAAGAATAGTTCAATATTAATTCTCTTGCTTTCTGAGTGAGCATTTGTGTTTTCAAATTCCTTCTGACTTTGGTGATCCTCTGACTTTCCCTCTAGCGCCACCATGAGGTTCACATTTGTAGTTTCGAGTTAAATATCTCAACAATTGTTGGATGGACTAAGATGGTGAACAAGGTTAACGTTAGCTGTTTAACATTAGCATGTTGGCATTTAGCTTAAAAGCACTGACGTGCCTAAGTAAAGCCTCACCAGGCTGCTAGCATGGCTAGAGACTCTGGCCAGACTACACTTTTGATGGAGCTAAGTTAGCAGGTTCCCCTTGCTCTCGGCCGTTATGCTAAGCTAGGCTAACCATGTTCTGAGTCCAGCTCAGTACTTAGCACAAAAGAATAAGACAAGAAGCACTTGTCTAAAATGTTTAAAATTATTTAGTTACCCAAGGTCGATATGGAAATATATTTGTTTTTAATTATTTTAACAGTATTTTATCATGACCCAATCCAGGCTGCAAACCATCATCAGCCGTCCTACCTGGGAGAGGCTGAGCTCGGGGTCTCCCAGCTGCAGGCCCTGATGTCCGGGAGTGTGGAGATGTGACTCGGCCCGGCCGTTGGGGATGAATGAGCTGTACATCTTCGGAGTGGACACATCCAGTTTGTCCTCCTGGAGGAAGACAATACAAAAGAAGAGGAGTCAGACCGCTGATCTTCCCCGCTCCGAGGAGGATAAATTCAGGGTGGAAGAGAGGGAATTAATACATCGATACAGAACAACTAGGATTTGTCTTTTAAGAACAAAATGACCTGAGCTGTGGGGAGAAGTGTCTTCACGGGTTTCAGTTATCATAGTCCACACAGTGTAAGGGACTCATACAAATATACATTTCAGTGAACAGGTCAGAGGTCAGCAGGAAGCTCAGAGATTCGGTTTCTTGCTCAAGGATACTTGGAAAAGGATGGAGTTCATAATGAAACAGAGGCTTGTAATGGCTGAAAAACAGACTGACGTGAAGCTATTAACTTATTACGTCTCCCCCCCGGGTGAGGGGGGAGGAGGTGAAGATGAATATTAACACTGCTGCTCAAAATTCAGCTGATTATGTCGCTGCATGTTCTTTGAACAGGCCGAGGAGCTGCTAAACCTGCTGCAAACGTGTGCAAAATATAGCAGAGCTTATGTGTTTATTTTCTTAGATTTTCAACATCATCCAGAGGAAAAATGAATCTGTACTTTTGATGACAACGTAACAAAATGGCAAAAAAAGTGACCTATATTCAGCAAAAAAATTCATATGTACGTTAATATAAAGAGATTAATTCGTTCTGTTCATGTTGTAAATCTGAAATCCAGTAAAATCAACACTACACCTCTTCTTTAAGTGTTTGGCAAACCAGGGAAAACAGATGTGTCTTTGTTAGTTTTTGTTGCTTTTGTAAAACGTTTCTCTGAATGCTCGTACTAACAGTGGAGCAAGTGAGGACTGACTGAATCCTCCCTGTTTGTCAGGGGTATCTGCTGATATTCTTGTTCTGCGCTGTTCAATAAAGAACAGATACAAAAATAACCACTAATGTACAGAACATTACTGGCACTATCATTCTAAACTGTGCTGTATATTCAGAACGTACTAGAGTTACGGATGAAGGTCTTACTTTCAGTTGCTATTCTCTTGTTATTTTGTATTGTTACTGTATTTTGTTTCTCTCCCCCCACATTTGTTTCGTTCTCTGTGACTTTGCTGCTGCAACGGTGCAATTTCCCTTTGGGTTAATAAAGTACCTTACTTCTCTATCCAAAGCCATTTTCACAGGAAAGTGAAATAAACTGAAAGCAACAGCTGTCCGGATGGGAAGTAAGAAATATAAAATCTCTTAGTCTACTCTGATACAAATTGCAGGTGATCTGTAGTTAATGAGTTACAACCTGCAAAAACTTGTGTGATAAAGGTTTGATCGCACAGTGGTAGCTGAAAGATGTTTGTTGTGCATATTTACTCATTTTGCATTTTCTGTATTAAAAGAACTAGTCCAATCTGTATTTTCATAGGCCTGTTACGATTTCAAATTTGAACAAATAAGCAAAAACTGTCAAACGTAGCAGTGGTGCTGCGGAGTGGTCTAATGGTTTACCAGAGTGGCTCGTTTTAGACGCCATCTCACGGCTCAGAAATGAATATCTGAGGTTTTCACACTCAAAGAAAATGAGAGCGTGCAACGTAAAACCAATTCAGTGCTAGAAGAGGTTTGCGAGGTTGGGTATCCAGGCGCAGTTGCAGTGTGGCAGCAACAGTTTCTGCTAAATAACTTTTTTTCCTTCATTCTTTCCATCACGTACCAACATTTTCTTTTACTTAATGAGTGTCTCTGGTTTTGCAGCAGCGCAACATAAAAGCTTCTCTTTCACCCAATCAGAGATCAGTTTATTCATCGCCTCTTCGTACGTTGTCCCTGTCCAAACCATCACCCACCTTGGGCTGTCCGTCCAGCAGTCCGTTGAGCTTGGCGAGGGATCGCAGCGACAGCGCGTGGGGCAGCGACGCCTCAGGGTCTTTGCCCAGCCTCTTCGCCCGGTGTGCGGCACTGCGGCTGCAGTAACACGACACCAGGAAGCCAGACAAGATGGCGCCCAGGAAGAAAGCCACCAGCACGCAGGCGATCAGCAGGGTGTAGTGGACGTTAGCGCTGGCGCGCTGGTCCGTCTCCGGAAGACGACGAACACCTGGAAGACACGGGAGGAGGATTAAAAAAAAGGGAGTTACTTCACCTTTTTAGGCGGAAGATGTCATGTGATATCATTCGTCTGCATATAGTCTTTGTCCCGATCGGGGCCACAGTTACCGCTGAGGACACTGAGGTCACCCCGGATTGTCTCTCCAAATTTGATGATTTTAACAACGTCGAGGGAGATTACACTCTACAGTTTAAAACCTGCACATAACCGTTATTTTATAGGCAGATTCCAGTAATTAGATTATATATATATTTAAATTTGACTACTTTTAGGCCCATAAAAGTGAATACAAACATTTCTCCACCGGTATTGTGTTCCTGGCAGTGTGAAGAAGTGTTTAAAACACAAGTCCTCCAACCTGAACAACCATTCAGGTCATTTGTCCCTACCCTCTGTTACGACCCATTAGAGTGTCTCCGGAAATAGCGTCCCTACAGTGGCAGTTGTACCGGACCTTTGTTGTCATGGTTACAATAATAAACAGACTCCTAAGCTTAAGGAACGGTCATGGAAGAATCCAACAATGTTGACTTGGTTTCCGCCGGATTTAATTAGGAAACGAACATTTGTCTCCTGTGTTTCATCGACCCATCCATCCACCCCGACCTCCTCCTAAAGTGGACTGTCTCTCTTTCTACTATGTCACCTGATTTCCAACTGCGCTCCATCAGAATTACCACGTAATTGTTTGTCAGCCTCGTCTGCTTAATTTGGAAATAAGCCAAATTACTACTTTTGAATATATATATATATATATATATATGTATGTATGTATGTATGTATGTGCATGTATATGTGTGTATATATATATATGTATATACACATATATATACATATATATATATCTATGTATGTTAAACACAAATAGATTTGATGAAAAGAAAATCAGAGGAAGAGGAATAATCAACAGATTTTTCATTGTCCTGATTTTTAAAGAATCTTTTGGTTTTCCTCTTTAATGCACTTCCTCTGGAAATTTATATACAATAAAAGTAACTATGACGGTGACTTATAGGCCATACAGCCATATTAGAAAATAAAATAACTGAATGAAAAAAATATTAAAAATCCACTCCATTTGAACTCCTGAAATCCTGGCTAGAGCAATTAGAATGGATATGTTACAAGATTAGAACATAATAAATGCAAATGTAAAATCAAAAATAAAATGAGAATCGTACAAAAGATTTCTCACTTCCCAGAGCAAACTGAAGTGGCACCTTAAACGGCAGGTTTAAACAATCAAAGAAACAATCCAAAATACAATAAATTAAAAAAATATCAGAATATGTAACAAACAGTGAATTAAACAATATATTAAATATAATAACCTAAATCTATCAAACTACAAGACCAACGCACCATGACATGTTGTCATGGTGCCAACAGGAGCAAAGACTGATTTTAATGATGACTATGATAAGTGGCACTGTGGTGTGGCAGAGGCATCTTTAGCTGGACGAGCAGACATTTTCCTTAAGGGAAGGAGGAAAAATAGAGAGAGGACAGGTGAGAGGAAGGTGAGGGAAGAAAGAAAGGGGGAGACAGAGACGAGGATTGGACTTAATGGGAAAGAGGTGGTTCACAGGTGAGAAGAAGAGGATGATGGAGGAGAGAAAGAGGAGGGGAGGAGACAGAGGAGGTGCCATCTGAGAAGAGAAGGAAGAAAGAAGAAGAAACTGATTGGATTTGAGAGAGAGAAGAGGAAGGAAGGGCGGGGGGGAGGATGGCAAAGGGATGGGGGGATGAGAGGAGGAGGAGGAAGGAGGGATGGATGAACGAGAGATGAAAGAGAGTTTATTGTTTGGCAGCGTTCACCTCAGCAGGTCCAGAAATAACATCAAAGCCTCTCAGATACAATGACTCATCAGTGTGTTCAACCACACACACACACACACACACGGAGCTCAGCAGAAATAGGCAGATCAATACTGCGGAGATCAATACGTTGATACACAAACGCTGCTCGTGTGCAGCCAGATTTTAGTAAAAGAATCGATCGTTTTACAGTGGAAACCACTTTATAAAAACAGTTTGTTGTGTCTTTACTTTATATTTTTAACAGTGTATTTTATAGTAGCCCGCTTCCCCATTCATGGAAAAATGGTCTCAGACTTTTGGACCCCACATGTACATCTAAGCTATTATGTTTCATGCTGAAGTTGAAAGTTATGGTTGTATTAATGTTTTTTTTAATTAATATTAATATTTCTTTTACCGCCTTCTTTGTTACTTACTGCAGCAGGAACCTTCAGCACCTCCTCTGTGAGCCTCTACATCTTCCCACTTTAACAATCATTTGAAATTCGCCACGAATTGCACTGACTTCACACAAAGACTTTCACTTGAATGTAGTCCATAGTTTTGACAGAAGCAAAATCTTGTGGCCGTTAGAGAAGCTGCGGCTGAGTCTCAGTCTTTCAGACCATAACTGGAAACTCTTCCACTTGTTTTTTGATTCTGCATTTGTATCGCTTCTGTTCGCTGAACTCACAGTTGTGTGTTTTTCAGACATCGCTGGAGGCTGCAGTCAGTGCTGAGTCATTGCTGCAGTTCGTCCGTGTGACTGAATGCTTTAAGAGATGACGGCTGTGACTTTCAGGTCACTGTTGTTTGTGTTAGCCTCTGTTTTATCCGGGAGGCTTGATTGAGCACCAGTGGAGCGTTTTTCATTTCCGCCGTCCTGCTTCGCATTCACAGCGACATACTCTCACCTGGCAGCCGCACAGACCCGAGGCTGACAGGTTGATTTACCTGCTGACACTCACAGAGCATTTTACACAGGGTTTCACACAGCTGACAGGTGGAGGAAAATGTCTCCTGAGTTTCTGGGATGATTTTACAAGTTTTCACTTCAAATTTTCTTCATTCAGGTAAAGCAGAAGCTACCGTTCCTGCTTTTTCTGCTTTTTACAAATGTTTTTTTGTACCAGTTTAACCCTGGCCCTTTAGATAGTAACTGGACTGCCAACCTCTGTACTGCCAACTTGCTTGTGACTGTGACAGATGTCACTCATAGTGATGTACCCACAGAAAACTGCCATTTCTCTGCAGCTCTACGCAGGTTTTTAGCCTCGTTTAGCTTCTAGTTTTGGTATTGTGGAACATTTCCTGTCTGGTTCAGTCTCACTGTTTTCAGAGAAACAGCTGTAAAAATCCACTACCTGCTCAACAGCAAACAGCAGACAGACCCAGTCAGAGACCAGCTGGTGAACACGGTGGAGCATTTAGCAGCTGAACAGCCAGATCTTTCCTTCACGAGCTGGTGGAGACCAAACCAGAGCTAAAAGTGAGGGAGTACTGGACTTAGATTCATCAGGGTGGCACAGACACCAGATCCAGATGGAGGATCATATTGTTCTGTACAGTATTGTCCAAATTTTTTGGAATTATATGGGAAGAGCTCAATACAGGCAAATCTGAGTTTGAAACATACTGAAGTGGGTTTTACTGCACGGGTCTGTTGTTCACTGTCTATGGACATTTTCAGACTTTACTTCAGCTGTGAAAACTGGTCACTACTTGAATCCAAACTACCTGCTGTCAGCAGCCACCTTCAAAGCTTTAAGAGGTTGAGTTTTTGATGCTAAAGGATGAATATTTGGTTAGAGTATCACTTTAAGGACATGTTATTATTTCATAGTTCAGTTAAATTGCTCAGAAGGAGCAGCATGTCCCCGAAAATCCCGTTCAAAGGGCCAAAAATACCCCCGGAAACAAAAAGCTAATTTAATGCCCTGCGCTGTTGGCTGTCCGGGGGTTTTATTCCCCGTTCGCTGCTGGTCCGGGACTCGAACTGGAAACCGTCTCTAACCTCAAAGCCAGCGTCGCCTCGAGGCCTCTGAGGCTTCGCTTTGATACAAGACACCATGGAACAAATTTGTCTTTTATGCAAAATACTGTTGAAATAGAGCAAGTAGTCATTACACGTCCAGTCAGAATTAACACACACACACACACACACCCCTGTGTTTAACAGAGACAATTTCATGTTCGTTATTTCCACTCTTTCATCTCCGTCCTTCACTCTGACAGTTATAAATAGGATGATGGAGACACACAGAGAAAAATATTATGCTAATTACAGCCCGACATGGAAATGCCCTCTCTCTCTCTCTCTGTTTGTTTCTTTCTCTCCTCTGCCAGTCTGAAAGTTTCTCTCTCGATTGTCAGCCTCTAATGCAAAAGTTTCTGGGATGGAGGGTGAAATCTTCGGGGTGAGATTGTTTTCCGTTTCCCGTCAGTCTAAAACTTGCAGTTTTCTTAAACTCCCTCTCTCTGCCTTTCCTTCAGTGCTTTCTCAACCTTTGTCTTCTTCCCCTTGATCTTTCTGCCTTACATTACTTTGTACTTCCCTCCATCTCTCCGTCGCTCGTTCAAGCTCCTTATTTTCCTCCTCTCCTCTTTCTTCTTTCTTTGATTCAACTGAAAACAATAAAGAACTCCTTCCTGTCTTGAGAAATGTAATTAAATTAATTAAACTGAACCATTGTAACAGGATTCAGTAAGAAGCCAAACAAATGCTTCAGTAACATTACACTGATCTATTCCAAAATTAATGGACAAAATTACAAACGGACTTGTGTGACTGGTTAATGAAAGTGGGAAAATGCCCCCGATTCACCATATCTGCCAAAATGAAACGGGCTCTTGTCATTTTGTTTTTATTGGTTTTGTACTGCTGTGATGTGAGGAGACAATTATAACCCTGAAACTACAATTACTGCCTCGTAGTTGTGTGTATTCGCCAGACTCATATAATATTTACCGTGAAGAGTTTGAAGAAATGTAATAAAAGGTATCAACTGTACTTCATCATAATTAGCACATGAATTCTTGAGTTATGGCCAAACACGTGTTTTGTGAGGTCACAGTGACCTTGACCTTTGACCTTTGACCACCAATATCTAATCAGTTAATCTTTCAGTCCAAGTGGACGTCGTGCCGGGTTAAAGAATTTCCCTTAAGGAGTTCCTGAGATATCTCCGTCCGTACATATGGATGGACAACCTGGAAACATCACGTCTCTGGCCACGGCTGTCGCCGGCACAGAGGCATAAGAAAAGAGAGTGACATGTCATCTAATGATGAAGGTCATCTGATGCTTATCGAAAGCTCCAGAAGCTCCAGAATGGATCTCGAGGTGAAACTGATTCGTCAACTGCTGTTTCCAGGGTCAAGAATAAACATGGACGAGAAGTCTTTATGGTGCTCAGACGAAAAAAAAAAAAAAAAATAGGAAAATCAGACATCTACAAAACATGACAACTGGCAAACGCCATCTGCTGATGACATGATGTCCTATTATCCAAATCCATGGACCCAACCAGCTCCGTCCCAACCTTCCCAGTTTTTCATGTCTGTCCTAAATTAGTCAGATGTCTGATGTTTTACTCAAGTGAATAATTTCTCCTGTTCATACTGGAAAAAGATCCTGTAATGATGCACTTTCAGTTGAAGCTATGCGGGTCAAAATCTACAGTCGATCATTGCTCCATCAGATGATTAATAAGACATCATGACCCCCCCCGAGACTGAATGTCAGTGACCACTGAGCTGTGATCAGTGACCACTGAGCTGTGATCAGTGGTCACTGGACGCACTAAAGGACGCAGAGCCTGGCTTCCCCAACCCAGCTCGAGTGAAGGGACACCGCAGGAGACGGGTTGGACCCACCTGGGTTCAGGTAGGCCCACATCAGCAAACAATGGTGCCCTGTAAGAAGCCGGTGTAGATGAACGGCTTGTACCGTGTCTACACGAGAGGCATTCAGGTGCAGAGTATCTACGTGTGACAACAAGTCATCTTTTCAAGTGCTACTTGTGTCAGTCAGTCAAAAAGAAGTCAAATGTCAGGTAAACTCAGGTCGTTTGAACCAACAACAGATGCTGTTGTTTCTCTGGTGAGGACAGTGTGTAATGAAAACAGCTGGTCTCCATCGACTGGATCAATAGTTTCAATTCAGCTGCTCAGACAATGCAGGTGTTGCCACGACAAATCTTTCTGTTTTACTACACAGGACGTAGTATTATTACTGAACCGAGACCCATACAAAAATTCATACATGATTAAATCCTGACACACGTCCTTTTCAAAGTGAGCTGTTGCTTTAAGGCCGAGGCTGACGCTCCGAACACTGAAGTCAAGCTCCAGCAACTTCGACCCTATTAGCATGCTCTCTCTCTCTCTCTCTCTCGTTCTCCACTGCTCTCTCGCCCAGTCGTTCTCCACAAGATCCATTGGTATTCACATGAAACCAGACACCAGTGACAGAGTGTACGAGCAGAGAGAGGGGAAGGGAGCGAGCGACGAGGAGGGCGAGAGAGAAAGGAAATGACAGCGAGATGAAGGAGAGAGAGAGAGAAATGACAGACACGGATTAAGGGAGAGAGAGAAATGTTGGAAATGAAAATGAGAGAGATGTGTGTGTGTGTGTGTGTGGCAAGTGAAGAAAAAGGAGAGACCTTGTCAAGTTTGACTTTTTTGCTACGCCACCGAAAATGCTGGTAACACACACTATCCCCCGCACTTTAAAGGTCAGACAACGCACACCTGACACTCACTGCAGGTGTGTGTGTCCGTGTGTGTGTGTGCGCGTGTGCTGAATAACAATGAAGCTGTTTCTCTGCAGCAGGTGAACCAGCGGGCGGGAAACCGCTGCTCCTCACCTCATCACTACACTGTGGGTCTTTATATTTTTCGTCAGTCTCCAGGTGCTCCTCACCTGTGTGTGCCTGCACTCCACCTCCCAGACACCACCTGTCAGTCAACGTAGCGGGCTGGATTGTGAAGTCCGCCTCCTTCTGTTTAGTAGTTCCAGGTTCCGAATGTGCCGTTCTGTTCGTTTTCTGCCATCATGGCCAACAGCTGATGTATTTTGTCGACGCTACTACGCTACATTTGAGCAAAGACGATCCTATCTGAACCAAAAACATGGCCCTGGATTATATGCCACGTCGTCCTTTTCTGGAGGAAGCTTAATTCCACTTTTCAGTTTGGGTGTTCTCCTTCTGGCTGTTGAGAGTGGGCCCATTCAAAACCATTCAGGGGGAAAACCGGTTGTGTGCGCTGTGGTATTTGGGACAAGTGGAAATTGAGTCTCATTTTCTTCCGTATTGTTCATAGAAAAATGACTGGCAAGTTGCACTAGTAGTCTGAAGATTTGATTAGGCATTTTCTGTGAGGTTTTCTTCATTATTTGGGCTCTTATTGCTGCTATCATCTGAATATATGCAGAATGTACTGCAGTCTGGGTGATCCAGCATTAATTTGTGGCGTGTTGTAAGTGAATGCAAATGGGGAATACAGTATTTGTATTCTTTCACGATAATACAACTTTTCATTTATCATCATCTTTATTATTTTGCTCAAGGATAATTAGTAATGTGAGAGAATTATTTGTAATTTCTGCACACAAATTACTACTTGGAGGAAGGATTCATCAAAAGTGTTCTCCTGACACCTACTAGGCTCTATATGTTCCAGTCCGCCGATATTTGCCCATATTAACATTTTCTAGCAGCAGAAACCCACTGAAATGGCAGCGAGTGGCGAAACCCTGTCAGTAACACTACGGCCACATTTGTATGCCAAGTAACTAAGACATGGTGTAAACCAAAAAAAAGGTTTGCTTCTCCTGCACTGGAGGAGCTCATGTCAGCAAACTGACTGTGAATAAATCAACACAAAAGATCAACACACGACACGATCCATCAGCTGTGTTTGGCCTCTGGAGGGCTGCCCTTTTCCTGACTTTGACTTTGGGAAATACAGATATAGATTTGTTTGTGATTTACTGTAGGCACATGTATTGGTTATTGTACATAATATAATGTAAAGGTTTGACACAGCGCACAACATACATGTGTTATCAAAGAAATGTCCGCTGCAGGCCATGTAGTGGACAATAAAGTTTTATAAATGATCCTATGCAACACGGAAATCCATCACAGACATGCTGTGTTGAAATGCCATTAGGGCACCACTCTGCAGGAAAAGTGGGACATTAGTAGCTGATTAAGTTGTTTAATGCTACATACTAAACGTATACATACTGTAAATGTACCAAGTTATTCTTTATAATGTACTTTTTCTGTACTTAGTATAAAAAACAGTGTACTCTACAGTTTTATACAGTTTTAAGAGTTCAGGATATTTGTGCTATTGGATGTCACTCAAACTACTACTTAAAAATGCAGGTATGAGCACTGCCTCCATTTCTGTTGTGCATTGCATTGTGGGACAATAGTGTCCATCAACGGCACCCTCAAAAAGCGAGCGTTTCGGTTTCCAAGATTCCAGTGTAAGGGACTACGAGTGTTAGATTAGTTTAGTAAGGATGTACTGTATGGGTTATGGAACTGGGACACAGCTACAGACTCTTGTCCAAGGACACCTCAGCACAGCAGACGCTTTCTGCCAGTCAGGTTTATTAATGTCAGAGGTCTGCAAAGCACTCTTCTTACCAAACATTAAATGAAAAGTGTCAGTGGATCAAGGTAATGTCTCCCAAAATCCTCATTAAGAGGGAAAAGAAGAGGAGGAAACCTTGAGAAGGACATCCGATCTGACTCCTCCCACAGGCGATGGTCAGGTGTGTAATTACTGCAGCAAACAGATGACTGAACAGAGCCCTCACACTGAAGGACAAGGAAGACGGAACAACTCCAGAGATATGGGTTCTCTGTTGTTTAGAGGTATTTCAGGCTGTTTGAAAGTTAGAGTTGTGCTCACTGCACCCAGTAAGTCTTACTGGGAACGCCAATTAGTGCCATTAAGATCCACATTAAGCCCTGATGTGGTGGTAATGATGATGATGATGATGATGATGATGATGGGACTAAACACTCCCCCAGTGGCGTTAATGGCCTGCTCAGTCGACCTTTTAATGGCCGTTCTCTTAGTGCTGTTATCAGTGTGTTTGTGAGTTTATAAATGGGATTATTCTCTCATTTTACAGCGAACTGCCTCTGAGGCAGATGGGTTCAGCAGCAGAGTTTCTGAGTGTCTTACAGTAGGTGAAGCTGTTTGCACACTTTTCCATTGCCGAATGCCAGACATTTTTAAAAGAGCACCCAACAAAACAAACTCAAACCCAACAAACTCTGGAAAAAAACAAACTTGCCAAACTCTCTTCATTGTCACTCCCAACTTCCTGCAGGAACACTGCGAACGCTGGCGTTTGTGTTTATTCTTTGGCGCCATTTTTGTCACTTTTAAAACTCAAAAATGTAACTTCAGGAAGCCAGGACGATGCTTTTGGGAGACAAGAAACATCCATGGCTCAGTGTAGCAGGCTGAGTTACTCATCGTAAACAAACTCCTGAACAGTCTCAATCTGTGCAGAGCACACTGGTTTAAAGTAGGTAGTAAACTGTCCCTCTGCTATTGGCTGCTCCTTGACCTGGTCCCTGTAGTTCTGAATATGACGCAGTCCTGCAGTAGGGATGAGGTTCAGAAGCATTTAATAAGGTCTGGATCCTGTTCCGAATCCACTTATCGAATCCTGTTTCCAATCGCTCAACGAATCTCCTAAAGTAGTTTGTTTGTTCTGTTAATTAAAGAAAATTTGGCACAGCACATTTGACAAAACTATTTTGTGATCTAAATTAATGTTTAAGAATTTAAATTTTTCTAATCACTTTAAGAACACAATTGGTAAATTTAATTGTGATTTGTGGAGCAATTACCAGACAAACATGACACTCAGACTAATAGAAACTAATTAACTATCAAACCAAAACCCTGGACGTCCTGCTGAGCCGAAGGGTTGCGGGACGTTCACCACATATTGTGTCTCTGCTCTGTCACGTCCATTAACCCCGTCCTCACTCAGTTTGCTCCTCACTGGGGGGCTGTGCTGCAGTGAAAATAGCATTCATTCGATTATGTCATTCGGTGAGTATCAGTTCAATAGATCACGGATGTTTTGCAGGATGGATAAGAGTCGTTGGCTGTGGAGCTTCACCAACTTGGAAGTGGATCCAAACCCCATCCCTATTCTGCAGCCAAAAAGAATCGACTGTTCTCCACTGGGCTTGGCAGTCATCAGTAGAATCATTCAGTTACTTTCAGTATAAACCATCTTGTGATGATATGATCGTGTCCTATCTACATTTTTCTCCAAATAAATGATTCCCTCTAGGGTTAGGTGATATTGCTTCTAGCCATATCGTGAAAATGCGAGATAATTTTGTAATAATCACATGACTGAAAAGCAGAACTGTGTCCTTCTTTAAAATCAGTGAGTGTTTGTCTCTACTTTTCCCAGCTTGTAAAAATTCAGAAGGTTTTTCTTTTTCCCCACTTGTTGATCTGCTGCTCTGATTAAAGGTTCACATATTTAGTTAAGTTAGTTAGTTGAGTTTGTCTTAAAAGAAGACTCACAAGCCACAACACTAAAAACTAAGTGGTTTAAATGCTGCGGCTGATGGGTGTATGTGCATTGGTCGTTTTGATTGTTCCCCCTGTCCATTCTGACAACGAGGCCATCGCCGAGGTGATGTAAATACCTCTACACATTGTAATATTGCTAATATCATGAGATGCGATAATATTTTTGAGTAATTATGGTGATAATGATGGATATGATCACGGTCATGGTGGTGAGAACCAACACATAACGCTCCCTCAGTGAAGATTATAGGACATTTAATACCATCACTGCTATTGTCATACTCTGTTAACTGCTCAAAAAGTGTGCTTGTTCATGAACACAACTGTCACGCACACGTTTCTGCTTGTGTGTGTGTGTGTGTGTGTGTGTGGGTAATCCCCTATAAGCCGGTAGCAGACTTTTAGTTTAGGTTTAAAAGCTGCCATTTAGTCTCTATATTATCCAGATGCACATAATGGGAGCAGAGGGAAAAAGCATTAAACACACTGAGAGGAGGAAATTCACTCAACTTCATAGTGGTTTTTGTTCCATCTTTTCAGAGAGAAAGATTGATTAAGTATGTGTAAGATGTTCTCTTTGGGCTTTAGGTTGAAGACAGCGATTTAAAAAAAAAAAACTGCAACGGTTGCCCGGGGAAACAGTACAAGAGCATTGTACTACTGATTAAGTGATTTTTTATCAGTAGTACAAAGGCAAAATGGCCAAAAAAAAAAAAATGTTGGCATTGTAGTGGGAACACCTCTTATTTTCATAACAAACACGACCAGGAGACAAACGGGGGGTTTTGTGTTGCAGATTCTCCGGACTCACTAACTGACCTTATCACCTTTTTCATGATAAAATCTTCAGACATGTTCAGGACTTTCCAGGTGAATTTCTCACCCTATAATAAAGGTGTCAAAAGTAACATACGTCTTACCTGGCACCACCGTCTTCAGCCTGGAGCGACTGATGTTTTGATCACCCAGGGTCTCTATGGTGAGACCCTTAACAGACTACCCCAAGTTTAAAAAAAGAGAAAACTTTCTCTTAGTTTAAAGTAAGTGTCTCAATTTAACATGAAACTGTTGTTCCACTATTTAGTAATCTAGTTAATATCATGGAAAATAGTTCCACAACCATGTTTTTATTATGTAAAATGACTGAGTTATAAAATGTAGAATCTATAATTTAATTTAATCTAGAATTTAATGCAGTGTCCACTGTGTGTGTGTGTGTATTTATATGTATATATATATATATATATATATATATATATAAACACATATTTAACACACTAGACTGTAAGACTTTACTTCATTACACTGATAATCAAGTTAGTTATTTAACCCTTATTCCTCCATTAACAGCACTGAAGATCATTTTGATAGTTAATTTTTCTTATACCATTCTGAATAATCTCCCTACTGCAATGTGATTATTACTATGTGCATTTCTTCATATACTATGTAATATGCTCTCACATATGATTTACGTTTATCATTATTGATTGACCATAGTGAAAAGATGAAGTGTTAATTAATGTACCTATAGGAAGTCATTTTCAAAATCAGCTCCGCCTTCTCCCATCTCTTTAAACAAAGGATGCTCACTGGAGGAAAGTTACAACTCAGCGCGAATATCCAGTTGATAAAAAGAAACGCACCCTACACTTGGCACATTCTGCACTTAACTCTCTCAGTTCTGCCTTTGTTTGACTTTGACTTTTTCCATTTTTCCCTTTTACTTTTCATCCTTCAAGATTTTCTTGTAGCTGCTCACCAAGCCTCATCTCCAGTGATTTTACCTCTTGTAGACTGGCAGGCCCACAAGGTTTTTTTTATTCTTTAGTAAACTGCAAGCAATTGGATTTTAATCTGAAACCAGCCTCAGATTGCCTCTCGATACTGAACAAAATGAACTTGAGTGAAGGGACAGAATCTTGGCTGAATTCAGAATTTCACACATATATACTGTAGCTGTAGCTATGACTGTGCAGGCAACAGCCAGGTTTCATTTTCATGGATTATTGCTTGTCTGATTGGAATTTAGGTCTTAAGAAAAAGAAAGCGAGGAAGCTGTTTGTGAACTTTGAAAGAATACATCTCTACAAATATCAAAAAATTTTCAGCTTCATCCAGGACACACTTTGGCTGTCCCATTTTACATGGGGCTGTCAATTGTTTCAAATCAGAACATTTTGTTATCAGTATTTTTAATTCACTCATTGGTCACAGCACTTAGCCAGATGTGTCTCACAGAAAAGTATGTGGGTAGAAAAAATAATCCAGACAGAAAGAAGACTCATGTGAGCCTGTTACTATTAGGTTTTCCAGTGGACAAATGAGTGATATCAGAAGGGTATTTCACCTGCCTCTGATTGGCTCTGATGAAGTTTGATTATTATTGTATATATGAGTCTGAAAGAAGCAAAAACACAAAGGCTTTTTCATTCCGTCTGCTTCTTTTGAAATGACAATCTATTTCTTTTTTTCATCCCATCTTTGTTGTTGAGCCTTCAGCACACATCTGAGACATCAAAAAACATGTCACTGCTTCCTGGCTGTGAATCAGGCTGTTTTGTGTGTGTTAGAAGGTCCTTTTCTCGTGATAAAGCCAGGCGAGCAGTTTCTTCCTTTTTCAGTCTCCGTAGCTGAAACAAAGAGAGGAAACTCACCTCCATCTCAAACACCTGACACCTGAGACAGAACTAAATGTTGGAGCGAGTGAGCCTGGACTGAGGCCCGTGATTTCTTATTATGTGTTTCTACCTGTGTGTGAGTTCTCATCCAGTAGAGCTGCTGCTTCCACGTCAGTACAGACGAACAACTCAGCGTCAGACGCTCATTCATACACATAATATGTGTAGGTGACAATCTTCAGTGTCTCTTTCTGTTATGCACAAACACACACAGAGACACACACACACACACGCGCAGGTATCTGATAGGGTGAAACACCTCCGACAGTGAGCCTTCTTGTTGTTGAATGATTCCCACTGAGATCCATGTTGTGTTTTTATCGACTGGGTCAATCAGTGTTGGCGTCTCGCTGTGTGTGTCTCTTTGTGTGTCTGTCTGTGTGTGTGTGTTTGCACACATGTGTGCACCGGTGTGTGCGCGTTTGTGTGAGGCAGAGGCAATGCGGTCCCTTGATTGGCTGGGTAAATCAAGACCGAAGCCACACACACACACATGAACACACCAAACACCTGACACACACAGACGCCCACTAGTCCAAACACAAGCCGACAAACGGCAAAAAAAAAGCAATCAGGGAGGTCACATAAAGATCATCTGTAAGTGTGTGTGTGTGTGTGTGTGTGTGTGTGTGCGTGCGCACTTCTGTGTGTGTAGGCTACATGTCACTTTAGCTACATCACTTATAGAATTGATTATCTGAACCACATGCAAGCAGACGGTAGAATACCTGATGACTGCCATCACCATTAGAGCAGCAGTACACCCGTATTACAGGAAGTACAATATATAGAGTAAAGTAAATATATCAAGTTAATGTTGAATAATTCTGTGCTAAGATCAGCCTTTATAGAATATGACTGATAAAGGAGAGCACTCCACATGGAAAAAAGAGAAGAGGCTGAAAGCAGTGACAGGAACGCTGTCTTGGGTGAACTCAGGTCGCCATGTGACGAGTCTAAGACACTTCAAGACACGGAGTGCTTCACTCCAATCACAGATTAATGAGGTGCATACCTCCCTCGAAAAACCTCCGGACCGTAATGCGGAACGGCTTCAGCGACTTATTGCTGAAAACAGAGAAGAAAGCTGAGATGGACAAAAGTAAATTCAGGATGACCTTGATTGGGGTATTGGACAGCTTTCTGCTAGAACTGATAAGATGGAGGCAAAACAGGTTGAAGCAAAGTGCCTGGCCTTTAAATTCCAGTCTGATGTAGCTTTCATTACTCTGGGCCTTCCCTTTGTTGAAGGTGAAATCTTTACTACTTGAGTTACATTGTGATCCTACACCAGAGACTGTTAATGTGGAGCGGATGCGGCCAAGAGGACAGGGGCCAGTTGTAATCAAGGTGGAACCGTTGTAGATAAAGTGGCTGTGCTTTGTCGGAAGAAGAGTTTGAGGGATAATGAAAAATGTTGTCACGTTGTCATTCAGTTAGAGAAGTCACAGATGGAGGAACTGATCAACTTCAGCGAACTCCCGCTTTGAAAGGAGTATCGATGAGGCGTGATCGGCCTGAGCCAGCGAACAGCGCCGGCCGTAGCACAAGGAGCCGCGGGTCATGGAAAGGGAATCTGGACAACTAACTGGTAACTGCCCAACCCGCAAATGTTGACAGTCTCACAACGGTTGGACCTTTTTGGAGCTGGGAACTCGGAAAGTGAATTCTACTTGACTGTAACCCTGATGTTATCTCCCGTAGTGAAATGCATTTAAAAGGCAATGAAGCCCCTGACTGACAGGCTTATATCTGGTTTGGATACCATTTGAACAATGCACACAAAGGCAGTTAAAGGAGTGCCGGGATTGTGCACGGACTTGTCCAGTCATATTGGTAGTCTGGACGATTGTATAATTGATGTGGATAATATTCCTAACAGGAAGACTTTAGACAGCACCCTTAATAGCTGTGGGGAAATATTAAGTTTCTGAGCGATGCAAAATGTTTTGGGCTCAGTGGTAGAATACCTTTGGGCAAGGATAGCTTCACTTCAGTTTCAGTTAAGGGAGAAGTGGCAGTAGATTATATTACTGTTCGACATGAAGACTTTAATTATTCGTAGGTTCTGTGTTTTCACACCAAGTCGGTTAATTGAGACTTTAGGGGGAGGGGGGTTCTCTTTACTGGGGATAGATGTTAATTAGCCGGCCATTCTTAAAGGTAAGACCTTATGTTGTTAGAGAGGATTCACGTTTACCATGTACAAGAAAACAAAGGCGACTCCCTGATTCTTTTTTGTCCTCCAGCCGATGTAACGCCATATTGCTGGACTTTACTGAGCAACTGGGGTGCATTAAGGTAGACAAAGGGATTTGGATAAGCGGTATAATAGACTGTGTGGCTGTGTCTATACAGACTTGAATAAATGTGGTAAGAGGAAATTTAATTGCCAAAAAAAGGTTTTAGAAAATCTAACAAACGCTACTGGATTTGCAGACTTAATGGGACAATAAGAGCAGCAGAGAAAAACTTTCTAAGATGTAAGAACAAAACCCTGAGAAAAGGGCTGAAGATAGAATTTAGGAAAAGGCAAACCAAATTCAACAAGAGGTTACGCACTGTGAAACACAATTTTGATAGAGGTCTTTCAATGCATATTGAGTACTCGTAATCCCCATCAGTTTTACAATGAAATTATTGAATTGGGTCCCAGAAAGTCTACAGAAATACCCATGGGGCTAAAACAAGAGCATAGTGAACGTAGCTCTGTTTTAGAGGTTGTATTACAAAAGTTGGAAAAGCACTTGTCCGATTTGTTTTCTGGGTGCAGCAATTCATTTGATGATTTTTTTTTTTTTTTAAACTTTAAAAGAGGTAATGGAAGAGGTAAAAAAAATGTAATAGATAAAAGCAAACTGAAAAAAGCTACTGGAATTGCCAGTGTGGGTTGTTTAATGTGTTATATGAATTGTTACATGTAATTGTCTAGTTTTGACAGTGGTATTATTACTACGCAGTGACACAAGAGCGTCATAAACCGACTCCTAAATCTTCCCAAAAATGACCCCAAGCTACCACTTGGCTAAAGGGGTATAAGTCTCATTAGTTGTGTGTATAAATTGTATTCCTTACTTTTAAATTGCAGACTTGTGGACCACCTTGAGAGGACAGGTTTGCTAGTGGATGAGCAAAATGGATTTAGAAAAGCCAGAGCATGTACTGATCAATATATATGCAAAAGAATTAAGGGGAATGGGCCTAAATTTGTTTGTTTAATTGATTTGAAGAAGGCATTTGACTGGATTGATAAGGAACATCTTCAGCATAGGTTGTTAAATTCTGGTGTTAATGAGAAGTTCTTTTTATGGCTTTCGGTCTCTTCATCAAGCACCTGTTGTTGAACATTGTCCGAATGGTGTTGGACATGGAGACCAGTGGTAAATCAAGACCAAACACAAATAGCTCACTTTAACAAAAATCATTGGAGAGAAGTTCAACTGTCTTTAATTTTGGCTCAACAGTGCTTTCATATACTGATCAGTACAAATACCTTGGCGTGACGCTGGACGAGCACCTGACGCGTAAAGAGGCTGATAGTCTTCTAGCTCACACGGCAGGTGGAGCACTGGGATCTGTCCTGAGCCGACTTAAACAGTGTGGTGTTCTGGGACTCTATACTTACACAAGACTCTGTAATTCCTGTGTGTGTGTCTTGTGTCTGACTATGCGTCTGATGTTCGGGGTTTCCGTGATCATAGAGCTATTTGATCTTTTTTGGGAGTCCATTAGTTTGCTTCTGTTCTGGGACGGGAAACTCCAGTCAGACATAAATGTCAAATGCTTCGTCTCTAGAACCAACTTGTTAACATGTCTGATCAGAGACTCACAATAAAGATACTTAACTGGGACACTTGGACGTGGACTTGCACGGCCATCCCGGGGCCAATGAGTTGAAATCCTTCTTTTATTTGAACCACGTGTCATTTATTTATTTTTTTGTTTACATGATATTCAGGAGATTAGGAGCAAAATATTTCTCATGTCTCTGACCAGAAAAGTGGTCTGTTATATGATACATGGTATAAACAAAAATGACAATCTTACTGTCTCGTAAAGAATAGCTACAGTGTAGAAACCTGGTGTGAAGTATAATTTAAAGAAAAGACAAAAATCCCTACGTGCACAGTGACATTACCAGTAGCCCTAGAGAGGTTAAATGCCACTCCAGAGGAGGATGGATGTTGTTTGTTGTGTGAGCCAAGTGAAAACTGAGAATGAGGTTCATTTTTTCTTTTCCTCTCCCGTCTACAGGGACGTAAGGGATTTACTTTTTGGTACCACGTCCTGTATTTATCTTAATGTCTTCTGGCTGGGTGATTATGAAGAACTTGAGTTGTGCCAAGTTCTTGCTCGTGGGGGAATGTCGGGTCTCTGTAAATATAACTATAAAGGGTCCTGGTCTAGACCTGCTCCACATGAAAAGTGCCCTGAGATAACTCCTGTTATGATTTGGCGCCGTATAAATCAAATGGAATTGAACTGAATTGCTTCAGGAGGGAGCAGATTTTTTTTTGTCAAGCTTGGGAGACTTGGCAGATTATTTTGTCTAAGACCGAGCAGTAAAATAACCTGTAATTTTGTGATGAAATGAAACGTTTGACCACTAAAACGACTTTTGTTGTCTTGTAAACCCATGAGGATAAAATAAAATACAAAAATATAAATTACAAGTATTACCAGTATATTTGTCAATAGTGTCACCAGACACTGGTAGCGGACTCACAAGGAAATGCTATTTAACACACCAGTTCACATCAGTTACACATTAGCGTCAGCAGCACACACTGAAGAAAGAATAAACGATACTACAGACGCAGACGCGTTCTACTCGTTGTATCGTGTTTACAGTTACACAAGTGTGGTAAACATAAAGCACCATCGACTGTAAAAGAGGATCCTTCTACAGTAGGTGGAGGCAAAATGAACGACTTCAAAACAACCTGTGGAGTTTCTCAACTACTGGTAAAGGGAGATTGCCAAATAAAACGGCGACTCAGTGCATTCGGTTATTTATAGCTACACCATGAACAACATGTATAAATCGTATAAATCACTCAAAAATAACACCATCATCACTCGACACAGTCCAGATGCTGGTAAACAAACGGCTTGCTGACATTCATCCAGTGAAGCTGCTTTTATTCCTCGCCTCATTTTGCTGGGTGAAGGGAGAAGATGAAGATAATTAGCGTCACAACAACTGCTTTTGGCTGCTTCCTAACACCCCTCATCCCCGCCTGTTCAGCATGAGCCGCACAACACACTCATTCCATTTGTACGAGTTCCAGCTCATTAAAAAACACTTTGTGTGAGCAGGCTCTTTCGCCTGCGCGCACACACACACACACGGTAACACAAAGACACTCAGACGCAAAGGCTCTTGCCAAGAAATCGCTCCACGCGTGATCACACACACACTTAGCGGCGCTTTTTCCGTGATGCGCACACGCTCACACACTTCTTTTTGTTCTTGTGCGCCGAAGCACATCAGAAACACTCGTAAAGTATAATCACACTCTTTGTCACTCTATTATACACACACTTTAATTAGGATATTGTCTCTTATGGAGAGTGGAGAGCTGAGAGGGAGCTTGTTGATTTCCCCGACAGAGATAAAGACTGTTAGCTAACGTCTACCTGTGCTGCAGTAAACACAGCAACAATCCCTCTGGTCTGTAACATGAACAGACAACCTGCTGGTACTTAAAGAAAAAGGAGGCTCTATTTTAGCCTCGTAGTTCCGGCTATCAGGTCAAAGTCATGGCTGCATTACTTGGTGCCACGGCAACAATGTCCTGCTCAACACATCCAAAACTCAGGAACTCGTCATTCGTCTCAGGCACAGCGGCCCACTCAGATCTCCCGCTCACGACTCAGGTGAGCCCATAACCATCGCGGACTCGTTTAAATTTCCCGTCACACATAAGCAACATGCTCATATGGAAGATGAACTCCGACCGCATCCCTGAAAAAGCCCAGCACAGACTGCTCTTCCTCAGACGACTTGAGAGACTCAAACTGAAACGGTGACTCCTCCTACAGGAAACAGCCGTAACAGTTTGGTACTGGGCCCGGACTAAATCGTAGGGTCCGCTCTCCAGCAACAGTAAAATGCGGTGCTTCAGGTCTGGGAGGTCTCTCCCGCTGCAGGCCTCTGTTCACCGCAACGACCTGGTTTAAGGGCAGCTTTGAAGAACTCCGAATTCGGCCTCTTGATTTCAAATCCTCGCGTCTTGCACAGCGATAAATTCAGCTCTTCATTGCCTAGAAATGTTGCGGTTATCATCTATTGTGCAATATTTTAGGAGAAAGCCAAAAGCCTCCCCGGGGGGGTTAATCGAAGGGGATACTGTGTGAGCAGAATTAGAGTCAAAATCGTCCCATAACCCAGACAAACCTGAAAACAGCGGCACGAAACACGTGGGAGAGTAGAATGTTTGACCCGATATCACGAATCTTGCCCAAAAAAAAAGGAGGGAATTTGTTAGATTCCTCAGTTGAAAATAATCGGAACAGCACGTGATGCAGGAGAAACAATATTGCTAATGGTGTCAAATAAAACTTCAGGATTAAGCCAACGAAACGTAGGTTGCTCCGGCATCCTTTACCACGTCACTAAAATGTATTAAGAGTTCTTTCAGATGAAGAAAGCGGATGTGTGGTCGGGTGGATTTCCGTAGGCGTTCCACTCTCCGACAGTCTCTCTCTAGAGAGCGAATGTTGTCGTTCGTCCAAGGGGAGGACTTTGTCGGAGGAGCAGATCCAGTTTTAGTAGGGCCACTTTATGCAACGCTGACAGGCCAGTGTTGGTTAGTCGCCGTGCGTGACAGAGTTAAAGAGGAAAGTGGCGGGAAAATGTGATCTTTGCAGGATGTTCCTCTCCTGATGGCTTTCAATTTTTCTGTCGTCGTATTAGTTCCAAAACAGGCAATTTTCTGTCTGTCGGGTCAGCAAAAACGCAATTTCCTCCATTTCCACACAAAAGTCAAACTTCACAGTGAACTGAAAAATGAAGAGGAAGGACAAGCAGCTCTTAATGCAGAAGACACTCAGAGTCCTCTTTAAATTACGAGTACATGGCTCTGTGAGGGATTTCAATGAGGAGCAGCAGTGGGTTCAGACAGAAACAGGAGGTCATTGTGGCAGTAATTATTACTGGAGCTGGGGAGCAAAAATACCCACATACCCTCCAGACGGGATTAAAATCACTGGCCACAGCAGGTCACATTTCCTAGAGACATAAATCCAGTCAGAATGGAGCTCGATGCTGCTCCTCATGCTTTAACATAAAACAGCAGCACGAGACCCTTCTCTGGATGCGCCTACGGTAGAGTAGCAAATCTGCAAAATAACTACAACTAACAGGAATAAAAATCTGACAGAACAACTGATGCCGACCCTCGTTTATGGCAGTTTTTGAAACGCCGTGCCGCAAACAACACTCAGTTACAACCTAGAAGGTGTAGAGGGTTGATGTGCGGCCGCACTCAAGAGCAGGCCCTTTTTAAAAGGGATATGTGGCCATCTTTAGGACTGGCCGCAGCGAAAAAGGAATTCACTTCTTGTTTCTTTAACGCTGGGCTTGCTTTCTTTTTCTACCTCCAGTGGAGAAGAGAATCTCAGGGAGACATCCTGCCCCCCTTCACTGAGCTGCTGCCTCTCTGCGCTGAGATCTAAACTTGTGAATGCAGCTCAGGCTTTTACCCCCACGCACACAGAAACGCACACTCACGTACTTCTGTCTTTGTGAGGACACTCGTTGACATGATGCATTCCCTAGACCCTTACCCGAACCCTGACCTGAACCTGATTCTAACCTGAACCCTGAAACAAGTCTCTTTGAAGGTGTGAGGACCAGACAAAATGTCCTCACAACAATGGTTTAAAAGTCAAACTGGTCCTCACAATGTATAGCCATTCTGGCACAGACACAAACACACACACACACACACACACACACACACACACACACACACACACACACACACACACACACACACACACACACGCACACACACACACACACACACACACACACACACACACACACACATATATTAAAGCTGCATTTCTTCCCTGCATGCCTGAGACCTTGAGATCCAGTGTTGATGACCGAGCAGAAATGTCAGCTCTGAGGCACCGTGTGTGTGTGTGTGTGTGTGTGTGTGTGTGTGTGTAAATGTGCACATGTGTCTGTAGGGGCCAAAAGGAGAGGGTGTGTTTTCGTGTGAGGTTGTGTACTTGTGCTTCTGTCTTTGTGAGGAGCTGGAAAGTTCAGCGTCAACGTTTTCGCCACACGTGCCTTAATTAACAACATTTAGAAAATGTCACCCGTTTCCTTCAAAACGTGTTTGCTGTTGCACAGAGATGGAATTTGTAGGAGACGGGCTTGATAATCACCGGTTCAGCCAACAGTAAGTTGTGGAATGAGGGTATGATTAGATCACATCATCACCTCCTGAGTTTACTGGAAGCTGATAATGTTGAATTATCGCCAGCTGCATGTCAGACTGAAGGGGGAAACCGGTGACATGTCGTATGTATGGAAGGGACAGAGTGGCAACTGTTGAGCAATAAAGCAACAGTTTGACATTTTGGGGAATTCTCTCGAGAAACTGGATATCAGCTTCATCTCCGTATGAATCAATTATGACTTTTGGAAGAGGACGTGCCCGATTGGAATGGAGAATACATTCTAATTCAAATGTCACGCAGACGGTTGCTGTTGAGCGATAAGACGCTTAACTCTTCAATTACACGGCGTTTGAGCTGTTAAGTATCCTTTAAATGTCAAAGTCTCACATTCGTGTCATTAAAAACAGAAGAAAGCCGTTGTGTTGAACGTGACGTGAGTCGCACCGTCGTCCCCCTCCAGGCGACGGAAATCCCAGAGCTGCCGCAGAGGAGCGGCTCAGTGTCCGACGGCAGCGGCCTGGCGCTGACAAACGGCCAGACGGTGCCTGAGTGAAGAGACGTTTGTCCTTCATGCGCAAGAAGAAGTTTCTGTACCGGGCGGCAAGTTAAACTGATGCACGTCGGCTAACCAGTTTAAAATGTAACTTCGATTTAAAACCACGGAGCTGCTGTAAGAAGTTCGCATCAGGTCGGTGACGTCCATCCTTTTAAACAGGTTGAAGGACCACATGCTCCTCCACAGGCTCGGACCGTTTCCAGCTTCTCCCAGGCTGAGAGAAGAAAACTAAGTTGTTTTTCTTAACTCCAGAACAGTTGAGAATTTCAAAATGAGATTTTCACCGAATAGCAGGGACACGCTGCTGTTCACTGAGCCGTAGCTACAGGGGATACGGAGGTCCGGGAATTTGGGGGGTTTACATGTTTACACCGTAATGCACATGATGGTTTTTTTAAAGGTCGATTCTGACATTTTTAGACTGAACATCCGAAAATTGTTTGGTTTTGTTTTTTTTTGTTTTAATTTTTGAGCCGGGTTCTCTTCAAGTTTTCAACCTGTTAAAGGAAGTTTTTTCCTCGCCGCTGTCACCAAGTGCTCGCTCATGGGGGAACGTTGGGTCTC
The DNA here is from genome assembly GCF_016859285.1 of Xiphias gladius. Classification (NCBI taxonomy): domain Eukaryota; kingdom Metazoa; phylum Chordata; class Actinopteri; order Istiophoriformes; family Xiphiidae; genus Xiphias; species Xiphias gladius. Next base: position 25,236,993 of record NC_053423.1, read on the forward strand.
CTTAAATCTAACTATAAAGAGTCCTGGTCTAGACCTGCTCCACATGAAAAGTGCCCTGAGATAACCTCTGTTATGATTTGGAATTGAATTGACTTGAAAGCCTGGCAGGCAACATGGAGAAAAAAAAGAACTCAACGAATGAACAGTTCCTGCTTTCAAACCAAATTCATGCTCTTGAAGCAACAATTGATTCATGGAACGTAAAGTGAAACGAGTTTGAGGTAAAATCTGCGTAGCCACGCGTCTCCATCAAAAATCTAAACAAAACTGGCTCATTCAGTTAGATCGTCTGTGGTCTGACCTCTTTCACTATTTTAAACCGCACTGACATTAACACTAAGTGTCAAGTTATTTTGTTATTAAGGTGCCTATAAATACTTTAATTTATTCCTTCATATTAATATAATAAAGTTTTCACATCCATTTTATTTGTCCTTGTCCCCTTAATATTCTTTTATACAACTGTGATGCCGTATTGGATGTTGTTGCAGCAATATTATCAGTTAACTGCAATTATACCACTTTGTAACATAAAATTAATTAACGGCATAAAATTAACATTCACACAGCAGTGTTCTTCCAGCTTTGTGTCAACAGTTTGTGTTTGTGTCCCCTTCCTGTTTCAGCATCACAATCCTCCCGTGCACAAAGCAGCTCCATAAAGGAATGATTTTCCCAGTTTGGCGTGGTAGAGCTTGACTGTCGCGCACAGAGCCCTGACCTCAACCCCATCCGACACCTTTGGGATGAAGAGGAACACCGGCTGCGAGCCGGACCTGATCACCGACATCAGCGCTGGACCTCGCTAATGGGATCGAGTCCCTGCAGCAGGTTCCAAATCTGGTGGAAAGACTGAGACCAGAAGACTGGAGGATGTTAGAGAAGGAGATCACTGCCAATGGTTGGGATGTGTGCACATGTTTCTGGCCACGTCGTTTAGAATAATCTCACTGGAACTGCTACATGAGACTTCTATAAAAAAAGATTTAGTCTAAGAGTAAGGAAAGCCCCTGAACTCTGATCATCACATTCAGCCCATAGTTCCCAACTTCCTGGGAAGTCAACTTTAAGGGCATAAAGCCCATTTTAATTGTTCATTATTACGCCTGACACTTACGAGCGCAACAGCAGAATAAACTTCACTTCCTGGATCACCACCATTACAACAAGTAGTGTAAAGGTCACAGACAGACAGCACACAGAAAGCATTCGTGTCATCCAAGAACCATCGTATTTTGCATATGCAGAACTCATTCTGCACAATGTCAACTTTCATCTAATAGAAAACTACCCTGTAATAGCACACCACGGCATAATGGCCAATTTATGTCCATTCAGAGCCAAAACTAAACCCAAGGGGGCCTCCCTCACAGTGCATTAAATAACCAATTTGCAGCGAAAACGTCATTATGGGAATAGTTCCCTGCCAAACGATGTCATTACAGTAACGACATCCACTCTTGTGTAGGGCGGCGGATAGATACTGGTGCACAGTGGCTAAAACATCAGTCAGTCATTGTGTTCGGAGTCCTTCATGCCCGGCTGCCAGCCACCATGACTTTAATGCCTCAGACTCCATTATGGAGGAAGTGCCTGCCGTCAGTCCTACTCCCGATTTAATCGCTGCATATTTAAACTGAAGTTTCACAATGCAAGCGTGCAGAATGAGCTGAAAGTGGCTAATGTTACCGGGTGTGCACTGAGGCTGCTGCAGTTTATACTGTGTTATGGTGCCATTAACTTCCTGGGTAATCCCTGCAGGCGTCAATAAAATCTAAAACTTAAATGACACGGTTAATCACGACACAATTAGTGCGAGTTAAGAGATAAATCTGGGGAGGTATGTAAATTGATCCGCCAGCATCGCTCGAGTCTCCCACTGCTTTACATCTGCTGCGCCAGTAATCACGCCAGTCAATTGGGGCCAATCACCGCACAGCACGGTGTAGTTCTGTCTGCGAGGTAATACTTATGGAGGGAAAATTCAGGCAGGAAGTCATTGTTTTAGAACCTGGTGTGTAATTGGCTGCAGGCTTTCTGTCTACTCTCACATCCTGCTGCTGTTTCAGCGATTAAAGAGGCAAATTAGAGGCTGAGGTGAAGCTGCAACAGCCACATGTAAATAGACCTGAGCTCAGTTTGTGTGGAAACTAAGTTAGGGGTTAATTTCCTCTCCTCTAGCTGCAGTGTAAGTGTTTAAACCAGTCTGCAGAGTTGGTGGTAGTCTCTGCAGACTCATCTGGTCCAATGTTAATATAAAAACATTGATCAGTGCAGCGTTAAGTTCCATCCTAAACATGAAGGTAGGAAATAATTTAAGACACTGACTCAAAACGGAATCAGAATCTGCCAGCTGGTTTCACCAAACTGTGGTTTTCTACAGTGGAGTCACCTCTCCAGCACAACAGCTCTCCGCTCTTCGGCTCTCAGGGCTCCATGCTTGTCTTCTTTAAACAGGTACTTTTCATTCTAGTCGACTGACGGGGCCTCATTTAGATCCCAGGTGGATGCAATTAACTTATGAGCCAGAATACAAAATGAGCCGCTCTCTAAGATCCAAGGACTCTGGGACTGAGGTCTGCTGCTCTTTAAAAAAACCTCCCACGGACTTCAGTGTGTTTAGAAGCTACAGCTCTCTGCTAGGATCAGCACTGCTTGGCAGAAAAATGGCGACAGCTTCCCTGCAGGAATGATGCAAAGGGAAAAAAAAAAAACTTTACAGTGTCAACTGGAGCAAGTGATTGACTCTGAAGAGCCTCAGAGACGCCGGATAAAGAACATCATTCAGACCTGGGTGGAGTACGTAATTCAAGATATAATTTGGCATGAGGTGAAAATGAACAACTAATCATTTTTGACATTCATTTTCTCTTAATGCTTTCTACTCTACTCTCAGAGGGTGGTACCCTTTTCTGTTCACCTTGTTTTTCTTCATCACTTTCATTGTAACTGCTGACGTGATACAGCCACTCGAGTTCAGTTCAAGTGTTCCTGAAAGACGAACTTAGCTCAGGTCAAGTAGACCACCTCTCAGAAATCTCTTTCTGTTGTGTCCTGCTGTCTCTCAGACCCCTCTCTGGCTTTAATCAAAGTAATGCGGCTTATAGAGACTTAACGGGATTCACCGCGTGAGTATGCTATCGCTCTTTGAATGACAAAACCTCGGCTGGTTTACAGGTAGGACTGCTGACAGTCAGGCAGCAGCCGAGTCGCAGCCATGAATACAGAGCAGGCAGCTCAGCGAGGCAGATCTTAGATCCGCTGGATTATAATCTAGTGGAGGATAATAATGTCCGACTGAGAGACGAGCTAATGTACGTCAACATGAGTCAGCTGAGCGGTAATAACAAAATGTCTTCCGGTTGAGTCTGAGCTTGTTAGGGGAGGGATTGAACAGGCAGGGTAAGAAATTCAGTCTAATAGGACCATCCTCCTGGTTGTCCTGGTTGTCTGGTCATTTAATAAATCTACTGCTCTCCCTCAGGAGCTGGTGGAGACCAAAACCAGAGCTAAAAGAGAGGGAATACTGGACTTAGATTCATCAGGTGGACACAGACACCAGATCCAGATGGAGGATCATGTTGCTTTGTAACTGCTGGAGGTGGAAACAAGTATTATAGAAAGGAGGGGGTCCAGCTAGTGTTAGCCATCTCTCTTTCATGAGTCCAGATGTCGTGATGGAAAATGACCAGACTATCGAAACTCAAAGCATCAAGTCGTAACCGTGTAAGCTCAGCTGTATGTTATGAAAGGAGTCATGATGTGCCGAGGTCTCAGATGAGACTAATCAACGTTCAACACAATTGGCCCCCCAGACACTTCAAACCGGTACAGTCAGGTGCTCAAACTACCCCAACAGACCTACCTGTCTGTTGGAATTGATGTGATACAACAATTAAATATAACAAATCTGGGGTGTCTGAAAAAAATGCTGAAGTTAAAACCTGCTGCTAAAGAAGACCTTTTAAAAAATGAACCATGGTCTCTTTTGGTCAAACATTATTCTCTGCACAGAACTCTCTATGTCACTTTCCCACAATTCTCTGCCGCTGAACCGAATAACCCATAAAATAGGAAGAAGACTTTCTTACCGTAGGCGGAGTCGGCTCCAGACTCCTGGTTTCGTGTTGTCGCCAAGACGTCGGCTGCACAAAACGTAACACAACCACAGTCAGATTCTGCCGCACAAAAACACATCTATGTCCTTAAAATCCTCCCATTTGTCTTATTTATTGTCTAATTTATTGCCTGTAACATTGCTGTAGCTGTTCAATCCACTCACTTTTACACTGTTTACACCTCATATTACAGCTGTTATCATCATTATTGTGGCTGTAAAATGCCAGGTTTATCTTACCGTGGCAGCTGTCTGGATGAAACGAGTGGTCGCCCTCGATATCCTGTTCAAACCCTGACCTGCAGACAGACAGAGAAAAGAGAGAAAGAAAGACAGGAATTTAAACAGACAAAAGAATAAACCATCGATTGAAGAAGAGAAACCAGACACAGAGTCTCCTCCCTTGTTGGTTGCCGTGGGTTATCATTGCCTGGGAATTTAATCGATGATGTGTATCCACGGTGACCAGATAATGAGTGAAGACAACGTTAATTACATTATGTCACATAGTTCAGCTCATCATTTAGTTTGGAGGTTGACTGAAGAGAAAAACACATCAAAGTCACCTTCTTTGGTCATCCAATTAGGCGAAAGGAATGTGAAACCTGTCCAATCAAAAAACAGATACTGACAACCATGAAACACACACGCGCACACACTCATTTTCAGCAGCGGCAGAGTGAAGCGTTGGATATCTCAGTGCAGCTCCAGTAAATGAAGCCATTTATGTTCCTCACAGCGTCTCCGGCTCTCGGTTTGTGTCCCCGACCGTCTTCGTCTCCGCCTCTGTCACCACTGACATTTCCATCCGACCTTCAAATCACTTTTTAAAGGGGCAACAAATCAGGTTTTTACTGCCACACGGCACTAAACGACTGCAGTTTAACAGCTGTGTCCGAGACCTGGAGCAGGTCTCCTGATTCTGGTATTCACGCTGCTCAGTGGCTAAACGCAACACAGGTCAGAGATTAAGTCAAAACTGTCTGCGTAATCTCAAAAATGAGGCCGTCATTCCTAATTTCACCAAAGCAAACTCAACAACGTTGTCCTGACAAAATTTCACAAATTTCACAGTAAAAATTCCACCAGTACAACAACAGAGTCATGTTATAGCTGCTATCAGAAATACTCTTTCCATTCGCTATCTCAAGTCACTTCTATTTAAACCGTTTTTTGTTTTTTTTGGTTGTTGTCAAGATGCCGTCAATGAAAATCAAATCACTTCCTGCAGATCTTTCCTATTGAAAGAATTCCAGCAGCCTAAAGGGCAAAGTCCCTCCCTTTCCTGATAGGATTTTACTGTGAAAAATCTGCAGGGAATGTTGTCTCATTGATGGTATCTCAGCACCGCATGAAAAAAACGACATGAACGAATTAGTGAACAAAAACAGTATTTCTGTCAGAAAGGTGAAGCTGAGAGCAGCAGAGTGATGAGTGGAACAATGCACTGCTGGAGTAAGTGCTGTTGAAGTGGACACTTTATATTTTTTAGTTTTATATGAGACTCTGATATTATTAGAATACTGCGTGTTACTTGAGAATTCATGGTGAACCAAAACAGTAGTTTTGGAGACAACTTGCTCGGTGTTGGACAAATGGACCGACATCTTCATCCTTGGGGAAAAAAACCCGCAAACAAAATCAAAAGTCTTTTAACAATTATATTAAGTAGTTCTGGCAAAGTTCTTGTTTTTTTTTCGTCCAAAGACAAAAACAAAAGGGAGAACATTTGGCAACGGTGCGGTCGTACACCATCCACAGGAAGTTGGAGTTGAAGGTATGATGTTTCTGGACTTGAACGGTTATTTTCCTAGAAACATTCCATAGCATGAAAAGGAAATTTGTTTTCAAACTGCTCTGCTCTGAGACAGGACCATTTCTCAGTCTGATTACGCTGAGCCCATGTCCGTGCTTGTTTGGTACGTGTTTCCAGATTCCGTTTATCACGTTCTGTCTGTGCCGGTAAAGGCACTTTCCACCCGAGTGACTGGCTGAAGAAATATTTGTTCCAACTTTTTGCTCTTGTTTAATAAAAGTGACAAAATGACTTCATTATTAGTCTTCACCTGCCTAAGCTTTCTCTCTCTGTATTTACCACTTTCTATTTTCCATTAATTGGTCGGAATTCTGTTTCCTCGAGATTCATTTATCTCACACACTCTCCCTGAATCTGTCTCTACCAGTATCTAATTCATGCCTCACTTCCCTCACTCTCGTTTTCTCTCAACACCTTAGCAGATGCAGCGGTGTGTTGCTGAAATCGATAAGTTTATGATCACGCAGACCGCCCTGGCCGTCGTTGGGTGGACACATCCGCCTATGCAGACGTCCAGCGTAGTATAAAAGGAACTGTCTGGATGTGCTTGTGTATATCCGGAGTACACAGAGTATGCTGGTGTTTTATTCCAGCAACAAACCTGCATGTGTTTACCGGAACCCGTCCCTTCACTTAGGCTCAGCGAGGAGACCGTGCTCATTGTGTTACATGAGCTCAGAGACCTCAAGAATGCTTTTGTTCTTCTAAAACTCACGGTTCACTATATGGCCAAACATACAGTACGTGGGCACCCCTTGTCCGCATACTACTTTTTGTCTAGGTCTGTTTTTCCTGGTCTGGGCCCCGTTGTTCCAAGTGGAGGGAAGTCCTAGTGATAGAGCATACAAAGATATTTTAGACAATACTGTGCTTCCCGCTTGGGGACAACTATGATGTACTAAGAAAACTTCCAGATTTTGGGCCACAAAGAGAATGACATACATTAATTATTGCATCATAACATTATTGTTATAATGTTGTATTGTTATTGTTGTAATGATTTTGTATTGGAACAAGTTTCGGGGGGCAGCGTGCATCTTGTTATGTGTGGCCTCTACGCCACAATCACCTCACAGCTCAGTGCTGCTCCTGGGGGCTCGATGACAGGTTGAGGAAGACCCTTGGCTGTTTGAACATGACAATGCCTCCATTCTTAACGCCAAGCCCATAAAAAATGCACCGATGGTAGCGAGCTACCCTGACCACTGGGAGCAGGGGTTCAGCGTCTTGCCCAAGGGCACTTCAGCATGTGGACAGGAGGAGCCTGGGGTCAAACCACCAACCCCGCGAACGGCGAACGACTCGCTCTGCCTACGGAGCCGAAGCTGCCCTGACCTAAACCCCCATCCAACACCCTTGGGATGAACTGGACCATCATCGCCAGCGTCCGTGTTGGACCTCAGTGGTGCTCCGGTGTCTGAGTGGGGGAAGATCCCTGCAGCAGGTTCAACATCTGCTGGAAAGACTGAGGGGGGGCTGTCCCAGCAGCAGATTAATGAAGACGGTCTCACATGTCACGCTGTCACATATGAAGGGAATGAATGTTCAGGTGTCCACACACTTTTTGCCAGGCAGTGTACATTTTCTTCTTCCAAGCAAACAACAGCTATCTTCTCTCAGATTTCTCTTCCAGTTTAAACACAGATCACATAATCTAATAAAAGATAAATGAATTATGCAACAGGAGCGGAGCTGTGGAACATTCTGATCACATTTAATGAACTCTACATGTTCGGATTTATTATGAAATCATTATGTTTTCCTCTCCTCTCTCACTCTATATTTACCTCTCCTCCACCTTTCTTATTTGCTAACTCCTCTGCCCCCACAGTCACTCAATATTTATCTCTCTTATCAGTCATTCTCTCTCTCCATCGCCATCTTTCCTCAGTCTGGAGCTACATTTCCACCAGCGTGGGCTGAGCTGTAAGTGAGGAGAAAAAGAGAGTGAACCGGAGGAGGCAAGTGGACGGCAAGCGGCTATAAATCTCGAACCCTCTGGGGCACCTAAACGCCTCGTTCCTGTAGCGGGAAGGGACTCGGAGGAGGGCACGGAAATAGACTCGGTTACAAAGTACAGCCGAGGTTTCAGATGCTGTTGTTGCTCAATTGTATTTTCATGTTCTCAGGATCGAAGCTCCCCAATGGAGGCGTTAACAGATCTTCAAAGGCTGTGAAATGTGATTACGATGAATAAATGGCTGCAGGAACTCGCAGCTAAAGACAGAACGTTTACACTTTCTGTGCACTCACATGATGCATATGTGCTGATGACCTATGGGTGTGCCATCAGCTCTCTGGCTCTTCAGATATGAAGAGTCTTGCTCCGAAAGACTTGATTCACACTTTTTTTAGGCGCCAAAAGACGTAGCACGGCTCAGTGCATAGTTCAGTATAACACTAAAGTCAGAGTCGAGTAACAATCACGCCGTAGTTGTCAAAGATGAAGTCCTTTAGGTTCAAAAGACTCAAGACCTGACTCGGACTTGTCCCGAGAACCGGCTCTTTGCATGAACCAATCACTGTAAACTCGCTGTCATGTCACTGATGTCAGTGATGTCTCTGAAACTGTCAGTCATGTTAATTGTGCTTATAGTCACAGTTAAAATGAGTCCGCAGAAACACAACTCATATATTTTCAATGAATTCAACGTATAAACAGCCACGATAGCGATGATGGTGTGGAGGATTGAGGGGCTTTATTTCCCGATGCTCTCAGTGAACGCGGCTCCTGACAGCGGCGATATTCCTGCACCCGGATCAGTCGTAAACCCGGTCCCGAAGGTCCGACGAGAAAGCGGTGGACGCTTAACACCCGCGCCGGTGCTGAAGTGCTGGCGTGCGCGTGTGAAAGCGCGTATGTATGCGTTACGTGTTGGCTGAACACATGGATGAAAAGTAAGTACATTTACTGGAGAGACTGAGCTCCGTAAACATTACAAATTACAAATCGGTGTTAACTGTGTTATAACTAATTCATCACATCAAATAAAGGTGATGATATGTCAGTGCTTTGTTCATCCCTTGTTTCTGCTGAAAAATCAAAAAATCGGTCAGTGCAGGTTGAAGTTTCCATTTTAGTCAAATACTTTAGACTGTGGATTTCGTCACAGTCTTTCTTTCATATTTTCGCCTTTGTCACGGGTCAAGAAAAAGGTTGCCAATGGAGATATCAGAGCCGATATGACCCGCGTTCTACGGGTGTCGGTTCCCTGGGAAAACAAAACCGATGAAAAGAAAACCTTTAAATATGCTGCGCCTTCCTCCCGGGACAACGTGCAGAAGGACCTGGAACTGTCCGAGCTGGAAAATCTAACTCTCTCGATACTTTTGCTTTTGAATTGATTGCTCTTACTTTATTTCAGATTGTTTTGAGAAGCTGGATGTCGTGTGTATTCTTATGAGACAATTTCTTCGTATTTCTCGTGGTAACAATAACTTCTATGCTGCCGTCGTGCACTGGTCTCCCATGAAAAAGAAATGTTAAGCTCGATGAGTCTTTTACTTGGTTACATGACGGAAAATGAAAGTGAAAAACATTTTGGCACAGTGAAGGTCTGAAGGTCCCCGCTGTCTTTGAAGGTTAGAGCCGCCATTTGTTTTCATCTCTGTCAGTCTCCGTCACTCTGCTACAGCAGGTTTCTTCATTTTTCACATGCATCATTTTGTCACTTTATCTGCTTCTGTGTGTGTGTGTGTGGGGTTCGGTGACGCTGAAGGAGCTGTCACCCTGCCTCTGGATCAACCTAAAGAGTGCACAGGCACAAACTGTCTCCGACACACACACACACACACAGGCGCTCTCCAGGGAAACGGCTGTCTTGCTGCCACGACAACCATCTGGTGTTCATCTCCTGTGGACCCTGTCTGATTGTCCCTCTTCATTCGCTCCTCTGCTTCCTCCTCCTTCTCTCTTTCCATCCTTCTTTCTTTCTCTATTTGTATCTCCCTCCGCCTCTCTCTCTCCATTTTCTCTCTCTACAGCTGAAGTTGTGTGAGCTGCTAAACTTCCTTTTCCTCTCCAACTTTTTCCATCCGTCTCTCCGTCTCTCTGCTTCTCCCCGGAGGAAATCTTCCACTTATCGGCCGAAGTTTGAGAAGCTAAACTCACTTCAGCGAGGCTCTGAATAACATCTCCTCCTCTAAATATTGTTCTGTATTCATGCTTCTATCAGCTGCGCTGAGGTCAGGCTCTGCTGCTTTTCTACACTTGGGTTATTTGCTAGAGACTACACTTTAGTTTGGTTGCTTCCTGAAAGCCCCAGTATGGCTGGTCTGGATACACATTAGTTAAAACTTGTGCTGACCCACAATACGTTTGGTGAAAAATTTGGCCACCAACATATATATTTTTTTTACCTCCTCTTCCCCGGTCTCACTGCGGGGGGGCAGGAAATCGTTTTTACAGACTGATCTTATTTGAGGAGAATCTCTTCAACACCCTGAAATTGCTTTGTCACAGTGGTTCCTAGTTTATTAAATTGATTTTGTGAATAAGAGATGATGATTGAGATAATATAGTTATGACATGGTGTTACAGGGCCGTACAAGACCTGCATGTTTAATTGTGCTGCTGTGGACTCGACGTTGATCAGACTGCGTTTTTATGTAAAGGTGACCTGGGTGTTTATTCAGACATGAGACCCACGTGTTAAACTGACATCAGATTAACGTAAAGGGCTGCGGGTCTGAAAGGAGCTTTTGTCTCGGTTCAACAGCAGAATCGTAAAAATGACATTTGAAGTGTCGGCTGAATTTTAAGCCATGAAAACAGTATCGGTTAAAGTATGAGCGCTAATGAGGTTCGAAATATCTCTTCAGGTATGAGCTATCAAGGGAATCGAACTCCATCAGAGAATACACACCCATCGTAAACTCTGAATCAGTCTGAACAAAACACCAGGCATGAAATGCCGTATTTAGTAAAACCCTGCGAATGCTGTGAAAAAGATGAACTGTTGTGATGAAGTCCAAAGTGTTTTATGGGATTAAAAATTTCAAGGAAGCTTCTGGATGGAAGCATTGATTATGTGTGAAAGAGCTGAAGAGAAGCTGAAAAGGTTCAAAGACGGAAAAGGAAAACGGACCTGGAGAGGCTGAACATTTTGAATGAGGTTTCCAGAAAGTAACAGGAGGTCGAAGCGTAGACCAAGCGTCCAGGACAATAATGAAAATTCAAATATAAATAAAAGCACAATAGCAGGTGGACACGAACAGACGAACACAATAATGAACAGGTGTCGTTTTGGATTTTGGTATGCAGCTCTCTTAAGACTTCCGTGTGTAAACCCAAACCCCAAAATGGAAATTTCACTCTCTGTTCACCGTATCATCGGCAGCATCGTGGCTGCCAATTTACTGAGAGGTTTGAGGGGATTTTTAGATTTTATGATTTTCGCCGGCAAGCGTCTGTGAAAATTCTTTCTTCGGCAACAGCTCAGTCTTTCTGCAGGTCTCTGTGCGGCATCGTCCTCCGACGTGTAACATCACCTGCTGTGCAGGGTTCTCGCCGCGACCGGCGTGTCGCCTCGACCATCTCCCATGTCAGCCAGACATTTGTGTAGCATCTAACTTCACGCCAAAGAATCCCTTGTTTTAAACTTTCTGTCATGGTGCTGCTCTGACGACACGTCTCTAGCAGGTGATATTAATGTTTTCTAACCTGGGGTCCCATAATACCACTATACTGACACTGCCAAGTTTCCGTCTGCGCAGCGTCACTTCTTCTTTTTCCGGGTTAACGCGGCGTTCACCAAATTAAATTTAAATCTCTTTCTGACCTTTTTCATAGAATACAGGACAGAACACAGATCGAAAGCTTTTTCGCAGCCATACCGGTTAAAGAATGATGGAAAACGAACAATAAAGAGACGCGTAGCCACCACAAACTTTCAGTCCGGGGTCCCTATGTAGCAGGGGTGGGGTCATTTTACTCGTCTGTGCCAAGGGGCCCTTCATCTCATAATCCTTCAATGCCTGGATTCAGATAAGCGGCAGAAAATTGATGGATGGATTATCTAATTGAAAAAAATAAATGATGTGTCTCCTGACACCCAAAAGTTAGAACTAATCTACTGGCACAGCAGGCAGGAAAAAATATTCAAGACCTGTGGAAATGAAAAGTAAGATTTTTTTAAATTCCTTCTGAGGCCTCTTGCTGGGGGAACTTCATTCAGTGCTTTTTAAAACTGTGGATACGCCGACCCGGCTGCTTTTTATGGGGATTCTTGGGGCAGAGATTATGCTAATGATCAAATCTCGTGAACAGGTGACATCCATCCGCCTGAGACGAGCGACTCACGACAGGTTTGTGCAGTTAATGTGGGGTCTCCTGTTTTTGCAGGATCTACCCTCCGCTGCTTCCCTGCTGAGGACGCCGTAGACGCAGGACAGGGACTTGTGACCGGACTTTATTGTGTCTGAGGTTTTGATGTTAACGGAAGCAGATCAGATGCAGGACGCGGGACTGCTAAGACTTGAGCGGCTGTGATGTGATCTTCACTGACGCTAATAGAGGATAATAACCAAACTCGGTCAAAGTTTCCTCCACTTCACTGCAGAGCACACAGGACAAAACTGACTGCTCTCCCATCAGCCTCTGTGACGTAACAAACACCGGTTTTCATTACGATGATGTTTATTAAAGGCAACGATGTCTGCTGACGACTTACATGGAACCCTGACACTTTTTGGTGGATCAGTGTGTTGGTTTTCGTTTGGAAAGGCGACTGGAAACCGAAGAGAGAAGTGATTTTTCTCTCTTTTGCGGAAAATCTCTCTAGGGAGGTCACTCACGCCGCCATCTTGCCACTGCTGAATCCGCTTTCTGCTCGACTCGCTCTGATAATGCTCTCGCGTGTGAATCCAGTTTTCCTTCTGTCCTCGCTTTTCTCTTCACTTTTCTTCCTCACATGATCACTCTGTGCTCAGTTGAATGTCGTCCTCCGGCAGTCTGGCTCTGACCTTTAGCCTTCGCACTGCCGGGTCATCGAGGAAAAGAGACCCAGGTTGCTGAATGTGTGCAAGACCAAACTGAAAACTTTGGTCATTTCACTTATTCAATTCAGTCATTACACATGAAAATCAGTGTCAGGTCACCACCACCAGCGCAGTCCAGACTCCCAACAACTATCAGATGGACTCTGCTGAAATGTGGTTCAGACGTTCAGGCTCCCCTCGGGATGAACTGGAATAACTTTGATGATCCTCCGCCGTCAGGTCGACATTTCTGTTTGTCCATTACTTTGGTTTATGACCAGACACCTGCAGAACCAATGACGTTCCCATCAGCCTCGGCTGGACTTAGCATGCTACTTATAGTATCTGGCAACGTACATTAGTAGCATACAGACATATTTCGCATAACACAGAGTTGGCATTTTGTTTATTGAAAGAGAGAGAATAGTACAAATGCTAAGACGACAGAGAAAAGCTATAAAGCTTCACATCAAGCTCTACGTCACTTCAACACCAATTGAGACAGAGAGGCAGCGTCCAAACCTGTGGAAGAGAATAAACTGACGTTCTTTTTTTGTCTGACTCTGTGTGTCTTCCTACTTGTTTTACTTCCTCTTCCTTGAACTCTCTGGCGCAGATATCTCTGTATTTTCTTTTCCTTTTTTTTGTGATTCTGCGTCTCTCATCCTCACTCTGCTTCTTCTTCCTTTCCACCTCTTGCATCACGTCCTAGCCTCCCTCTCCCTTTCCTTCCTTGTCTCTTCTTATCTCCACCGGCTCATTCTGTCCATTTTAATCTTCCTGCAGCTCCTCTCTGCTCCGTCTGCGCTCTGCTCTTGTTTGCGTTGAGAATGCCAGTTGTGTCTCTTCTGAGGGCCGCTGCCACTGTAGAGATTACTGCTTCCTGTGTGTGTTAGTGTGTGGAGTTGCGGTTGATTTTCTGAAATGAGGAGAAAACAGCATTTCAGCGGCGTCTTGCCTCCTTTTTTCAACAGTTTTCCAGTTGAACTGAGACGTCGGGGTTCAGAAGTAAATGAAGGGGACCAGGACAAAACTTGTCTTCTTCCATCATCGAAACCATCATTTGAGCAGAACTCCATCGAACCCTCCACTTGGACAGAAGGTGAGGAGGGAGAAAAGGTTGAATTTCAGGGGCCTAGCCAGGATTTTAAAAATACTGAAGTCGCCATGTCCTGGTTTCCATACGGCTTATGAGCCATCAAAATGAAGCTATGCCAAGCTGGGACCCTCGGTCACCTGTTGCCTATGGTCCTTGTCTTGTGAAAACCCATCACTAAAATGCCATGGTTTCGGTGGTAAATTCCCTCTTTGTCCCTCAAAGGGGGAATTTGACTATTGTTTTTAGACAGATTTGAAAAATTGTGAACCCATACTTTAAGTTCCTGCAGTGGCAAAGGGCGAGTAGACTGGAATACAAGATGTGTGGACCCCTATGTGAAACTGGTCCCAATACGGAAACGCTGCCCATCTCACTTCCTGACTTCCATCCTGAAGACCCAGACTAGAGAGACACCCAGTCCACCTCTCCAGTCCAGAGGATGCTACATACACCGTGGCTGACCGATCGCAACTCGTCGGTCGGCGTGGCTGTGCTTTCATGTGCGCAGTCCTCACCTGTGTCTCCAGTTTGTCTACATAAGATAGGTCTGAAACCACTGTATAGACTTGATTTCTGTGTTGAGGTGAAAACTGAGGCACTTGCTGAACTACCTGGGGACCGGCCGGGTTTTGTTTACACACGGGTGTCGCTTAAATCGCCCTTGGTTTTGGGCAGGCAGGAGCAGAGCAGGTTGGCTAGGCGAGCTTTTACTTTCCTTTTTTCTGTTGTTGTTCGGTGACAGTTAAAGTCGACCCTCAGGCCCCTTCCTCTTTGTAGTTCACCTCTCTTTTTGTTATTTGGATTTATGCTCCTTCCCTTTTCCCTCGAGAGCCGGGTGCCGCAGCTAATAAGACACAAAAGCTTCCTCTGTTTTGGACTCAGGTTCCCTCAGAGGTCAGCGCTGTAGACACAGCACGCTATTAGTCAACACCAAAGTTTAATTCTACTCGAGAGCTGTGCCATTTACTCCGCTTCTGTGAGTGAATCCACCAATTACAGCAATGAATTGATTTTTCACTGGGCTTTAAACCCTGCATGCAGAGCACACTGTTTTATTACGCACTAACTGTCGTGTCTGTTGTGGCAAAACACTGTATTTTAGGGTCTGACAGGTGTATATTTTCACTTGCTTGAGCCTAAAATGTTCATTGAACTATTTAATTGAATACCACCTGAAGTCTCCTCTCTTTTCTCCCTTTCCTTCCGACCTTACTTCTTCCTTCATCATCCAGAATCATCTTTCCTTTCCTACTCTTATCTCCTCCACTACCCTCTTCACTGTTTCAACACAAAGTCAGTGTCAGCGTCCTCATTTCCTGATGAACTTCATGGAAACAGACAAACCAAACTCATAATCCCAGTAAAGACTGTCGTCACGGAGAGAACTGCTTCTATGCCATCAGTTAACGCTGAGTTTTTACTGTCTAAGACGTTTTCTCCAACAGTCGTCTGCATGAAAAACGAACATTAACATGTCCTAATTAGCTCCCTGTTAACCAGCTTTGACTTTAACCGACCAATCGTCTGCAGTGTATGAAAAGTTGCTCTGCTACAGAAAAGACACGCAACCCCCCCCGAGGCTCCGCCAGCCATCGATCGACATGAAGAGACTCATCAAGAGGAGACAGGTGAATATAAAGAGCTGTCAGCTGAGGAGGACATCATATTCAGACTGAGTGGAGATCAGCGGAGCGTTTATTTATGCCTGCTGGAATATTTGCGATTGCCATTGGTTGGGTTCCCAGAGACAGACTCCATTTACAAAACAAGAGCTTCAAATCTAAATCTACACACTGACGCTGTGGGAGAGTGACAACAGACTTACGTAGGTTTAGCTCAAAAAGACGGAATTCAAGATCTAGACTTTATAATCCCTTTTTTCTTCAGAATAAACTTTATAGTTGGCGCTTTTTGAGAAATAGCTTTTCACTATACACCGATCGGCCGCAGCATTTAAACCAGTTACTGGTTTGAATGCTGCGGCCGATCGGTGTATTTCCATTCAGTAATAAAAGTTTTCATAGTGACTGGAAGAGTCCACCATTCCCAAATCAGTGTTGGATCATAAGTTCAGTATTAACTGTATCAAGCCAACAACCAAACTCCGTACAGTTCCCTCCACAGTAATGTCTGGTGCCAGGTACATGAATCTGCTGGAACTGTATATTCTTTTCCTTTTTTATTTAATAGATTTTAGTTTTTGGGGGAAAAACAGTCGGATTTAGCCACAAAGATATTAAAGTCAGTTTTAAAAAATCCAACGTGTGTAAGATATGTAATTGTTGGAATGTGAACTCCTCTTCATCTCATTGTAAAACCCACTGAATTTCCAGAAACATCCCCAAAGGCCATGACCTCTGTGTCATGTCAGTGGTAGATACAGTATGAGCTTGAACGCAGAGTTTCTAGTTAGTTAAACATGACGAGCAATGAACGGCCTTGGTCCGCAGCTTGCTTGGCCTCTCTGCAAACACACGCCCGTGGCTCTTCTTCTGTTCTACTTCCAACATCCCTCTCTTAACAACAGCGGTGTGACAGTACCCGTGCCCATCCCGAATCCATTCAGTTCGGTATTTGACTTTCTCTGTATTTACTGTCAATATACACTCTAATGAACTCTGCGTCTGCAGAAACACGCCTTTAAGTGCTCCGTTAAACTCACAAATGCTTTCAGTTGACTCTAAATTCAAGACACGACAGTGGAACCTGAAGATGAAATCCCCACTCTGCGCTTAGGTCCATCAGTATTGCTGAGGCAAGAGGAGATTTTAGCGGCAAACACACACACACACACACACACAGACACTGCAGCTAGCAGCTTGCGAAATAAAACGTGTTCCCTCGCGCCACCTTCCGATCAATAACTCCGAAGTGTCAGGTAGCTCACGCCCACTCCACAACACTTCATGACAATCGATCTGCGGCCAAAGCGTGGGTGATTCTGCCTTCCCTCTGCTCCCCTTCTCCCCCTGCAATCGAAGCGATTTTATTTTCATATTTCTCTCTCGGGGTAGGACTTGTTTTAATCCTCGGAGAGCTGCGGAGCGTCTGCAGCCTCCTCATCTCTGAATATCGTCAGTTTTAAACCGCTGCAGGTCGACAGCCACACAGAGTTGTTTTTCTCTCCATTGCTGCAGCAGAGACTAACTAATCACGTCACGGAGTCCTCGTAACAGCTGCATGAGTAAAATTTATGTTCTGATCTGTAGCAGAATCAAGCATTAGGTCTCAGAATGCAGATGAAAAGATGGAGAGGATCAGAGGATGCGGCTTTGACATGAGAATATTTAAGAGGAAGGATCAGTAAAAGTTTAAACACGACTAAAGGAGCTACTGCCTGCATTAGTTCTTATTCAGTGCTTTCTCTCTCGTTCTGTTTAGCCACTTTGCTGATGTGACGCACTGCTGGTTGCATCTCTGTAAAATGTTGTCTGAATGATTTTTAGACAGCATGAGTTATTGTCAGTGGGATATTTATGTATTAAGGTCAGATAAGACTGTAAAAGAGCGGAGTGGGAGGAGTAATTCCAGGGGCTCTGTGGTCTTAGGAGATCGTTTACATCCCACAGACTCAACAGAAGGACTCCAGTCCAATTCTGGACGCAGATGCTATTTTGTCTGGACCCTCACCAACATTTCAGTGCAACCCGACCCAGACTACATCAGAGTGACACGTTGCTATAACTTGACCTCGGCTGTCATCCTTCAGACACTCGCAGCCACGTTTCGCAGGCTTGTTGTCGGAGGGAGGAGCTAAGAATGAAAGACAGAACTGTTCTCTTCAAAACTAGCCGTACAAAGACTCGGGGCCTTGACTGGAAACACGCACTTAAGGAGGATTAGCTTGACAAATACTGTTCCTTAGGTTTATCCTTGACCCAAGGGTTTAATAGACACCTTCAGTGTAGGTTTTGATATATAGTTCAGCATCAGCTTTCTCCTGTTGAATTCCCTCCCACTTTACTAGATGGATGTCTTGTGATCAGGTCGTATTTTCCTTTAATTACCTTAGTGCCCAGGATATAGAACGATATTTTTTCTTCTGTGAATTAGGTTGAATGGTCAGAAAGGGTTTTTCAGTAGATTTACTATAACAGCTTCTGGCTGAGCAGCACTCCAGTCTCTGAACGAGGCAACATCCTGAGCCGCCTTTGATTTTTCATTATGTGTATTGACTTTGGCAGAAATTATCTCTTCGGTGCTATTTTTCCACCTTAGGGAAATTCCTCCCACCCGGTGAGTAAATATTTAAACATTCTTCCCGTTGCAAAGTTTATGAGCCACTTAGCGACACAGTCTCACGAACATTGACTGATCAGTTCAGGATCATGAAACGCAGCAAGCCGTTCCTGGAGCGGGCAAATCCATAACATAAACCTACCGGATTATTACATTATCCGGGAGACTTCTGTGTTTATATGTATGGTAATGAGATCATTAAGAGGACACTTTCACAGTGGGGAAAAATACTTGCCCCCCCTCACAACCACCACTGAGGTGCCCTGGAGCATGGCCCTAAAACCTGTCTGCCTCAGTGGAACTGCTTAGTGACCAGCAGGCCAGACTGTGGTTGCACTGGGCAGCTTCCAGGGGTGGATGTGGGTAACTGTGAGTGTGGTTTAAAAAAATTTAAAAAAATGTCGCAGCCTGTGGGTTACCAAACAAAAAAGTCTCAGTACGGCAGGAAGATCGCTATCGGATGAAATGAGCAGCAGGCAGCAGGATTCATTCATTTCAGTGCACTCTAATACTCAAAAGTACAGTTAAATGACCCTGAAGATGTTTAGAAAGCAGCAGGAGGAAGTTTTGTCCTAGAACACGAGCCTTTATGTGCCAGCCTGCAACCGTTCTTCTACTCCTTCCTGCATCTGTTGAAACACAGAGGCGTGAGACATTCGCTCAACAGCCCTGTTCAGCTGCTGAAGCATCTGCCACCTGGTCTGAAATGAAGAGTTTCACCTGTTGTGACACTGGAGGGACGTCAGCTGTGTGATCTGCAGATCAGCAGCACACATCAGTGAGCGAGCACCAGCTGAGCAGGAACGCTCGGCACGCCAGCCATCTGCCAGACTCTGGAGATGGGACTGTTTCTCCGTGGTGGAGATGTCTTCTGAGAACATATCTTTTTTCCAGATGATGGTGAAAGTTTCATCCCATCTGATCTGACTGTGGTGTAAAACCTCCAGCAGCTAAACACCGAGACACTTTCTGTTTGTTCTGTTGAGGAGTGGCAACAATTTGCTTTAAATATCAAACCAATTATTTATAGAGCAGCAAAAGACAACATGACCCACCTCCTTTTTGAGTGTTTGTGATTCAACAATCTATCTCCTGATTTTTGACCCTGATATACCCTGTACTGTGTTGGTTCGCAGGATTCCTGTATTGGATCTTAAAACTAATGGGAAAACTCAACCCTGACCTGTTAATTCAAAGGTGGCGCAAAGCCGGTCGTTGATATTTTTGTGGAAAATCTGAGTCAGAACCAGGTCTGTTTCTGGTGCAAAGTCACTCTACGGGCAATTTAGTGAGTCAACAAGCAGCAAACTTATTAGACTCTCAAATAAAAGGATTTTGTCTTTACAAACTCATGTTGTTTGTTCAAACTTTGTTCAAACTCACAGAACATTGTTTCAAACTGTAGTGCAGATCCAAAGGTTTCCATACTGTGGATACCAAACACATCAGAGGCTGTGTCCAAAACGATGAACAAGATATCTAGAATTTTTCCCAGTCAGCCAATCATGTGGCAGAAACTGAAAAAATAATGACCACCTAGTGAGCAGCAGTTCTGCAGATAAAACCAAAACTGAACAGTGTTGCCTACTCTGTGGAATCTGGATCTCTGCTGAGGCAGCGGTTGGTCGGGTCAGAATTTGGCGTCAGCAGCATGAATCCATGACCCAACCAGCCCAGGCTGGTGATGGTGGTGCACTGGTGTGGAGAATGTTTTCTCGACGCACTCTGGGCCCCTTAAACCAATCAATCACGGTTTGAACGCCAAGGTGTTGTTGTCGCTGACCATGTCCATCCCTTCATGGCCACAGTTTACCATCTTCTAATGGCTACTTCCAGCAGGATAATGCTCCATGTAACGAAGCAAAAGTCGTCTCAAGCTGGTTTCATGAACATGACAGTGAGTTCAGTGGACTTCAGTGGCCTCCCCAGTCACCAGATCTGATTTCAGTAGAACACCTTTGGGATGTGGTCGAACAGGAGACTGGCAGCGTGACCGTGCAGCTAACAAATCTGCAACTGCGTGATGCTATCAAGTGAACAAGGACAACAAGTTCCAGCACTTTGTTGCATCTATGACATCGAGAATGCAAAGGTGTCTTCTGGGAAAGAGGTTCTACTGCATACTATAAAGGTGTACCTAATAAAGTGGCCCCTGAGTGCATAGGATACTGTCAGATAAGGTGGAAAAACTAACTTAAAGCTAATAAAGAGGAAATTTAAAGGGGAAATCATGGTTCAAGAGAATTGTTCTGGATCTCATTTTTGAACAAATGCCACCAAGACAAACGCCTTCAAATGTTTACTGCACTCAGACGACAAACTGAGTCTGATTGTGAGTCACTTTCAACAAAGTTTTATAACTTATAGATTTATACCAACAAAGTGCATGCAGTACAATCCTGCTGACATCCATTTTAACATTTGTTCCCATTACGTTTCCCCATCCATCCTTTTACTCTGGCTGCGAGTGTGAAAGGCATCGTGGATTTACATCTTTCAGATATATGGCCCTTCGCTCGCCGCGGCAGATATACGAGCAGAGCCGTCAAGGCTTTATTAGCTGTCAGATTGATGACGGCTCAGAGGAAAGAGAGAAGAGAGAATAGAAGGGGAGAAAGAGTGACAGAAAGAGAGAGAAAGAAAAGAAAGTGACACGTACTTGAAACCTGGGGCCATGTTGGCACAACTCCCGGTCCGCAGCCAGATGCAGTATGGGTCACGAGAGGCCAGGCAGGCTCTAGAGAGAGACAAACAAACAGACAGAGATATTACCATACACATTCTTTTCAGCTTACTTTCAATGATTTCTTTTTTGGTCATTATGATAAATGATGTATTATTCTGAGGTGGTTGTATAGTGAACTGTAGTGTGTACAGTAATATTCAAGCCATTTGTTGTCTTTCTTGCTGTTTAGACTTTCCTTCACCATTGCCTGCATTTGGTGGAGTCCTTCCTATAGTTTTCCCCACAAATCATTAAAAAAAGAGAGAATTCCCCCCCCATACAGGGATCAATATATGATGTGGAACCTAGAGTTTAATGTCTAAGATCTCTCAAACCATAGGAGCTAAATACATCACTGCTGGTACGCAGGAGCCGTGTAGTTGTGTCCTGAACTTCCTAAAAGAAGTCAGCCATACTGCAATCATGTGGGTAGCTCTAAAGTAGTCTACTTTTCAACTTGTCACCCACCAACCATCAGGCGTAGAAGGAAAATTTGTACTTTTTACTCCTGGGGTAAAGACAAACCCCCCAGTGTAAACAACACCGACTTTCACACGACTAGATCCCCCAAAATGTGAATGTAAACCAATAGAGCTAATTAGATTATCACAACAGAGATCATGACTCTTGTCATGTGCTTGACAGCTTCAAACACATTAGCAATAGTGCCACCATGTGGCCAGTTATACTACTATACTATTCTATTATCACCTTGTATTTAACGTCAACTATGAGGCATGAAAGAAAATTTGTTTATCTGGATGCCCTTTTTTTTCATTTCAATTTTTCAATTTTGTTTTTCCCATTTTGTCAATTTTTTGCATCACTGCCACAGCTCCATTTTCACGTGTTTGTGTGTGTGTGTGTGTGTGTGTGTGTGTGTGTGTGTGTTAGACACTGAAAAAGACGCTAGGCTTGCTTGACAAATGTGTGTGTTTGTGCACAGAAAGAGAGAGAGAATTTGTCAGTGATGTCAGATTGTAAATGTTTACTTAATATTAAAGATGACAGCAGTGTGTGTGTGTGTGTGTGTGTGTGTGTGTGTGTGTGTGTGTGTGTGTGTGTGTGTGAGAGAGAGTGTGTGTATGTGTGTTTACTCCTTTGGGAATTTAGGACATGAGAGATCATGTACTACAGTCACTTAATCCATTGGAAAGTAAAAATAAGAAGAACAGTGAAAGGGAGGATGGAAACAAGGACTGAAGGAAGGGAGGAATCGACTAGTCCTCTTAGTAAATGGACTACACTCATGGAGCTCTTTTCTAGTCCTATCAACCACTCGAAGCGCTTTACACTACTGCCACATTCACCCATTCACACACCGATGATACATTGGGGGCAATTTGGGGTTCAGTATCTTGCCCAAGGACACTTCACCATGCGAACTGGAGGATCGAACCAACGACCTTCCGGTTAGCGGTCGACCCGCTCTACCGCCTGAGCTGCAGCCGTCCCACTCTGTAATAGCGGGATAAAAGGGTTCTATAGTCAAGTCCACCTCAAGTCTTTACTCCCAGTCCAGTCAAAAGTTGTTTTTGTCAACCTCAAGTCAAGCATCAATTCCTCGCTGGCGAGTCCAAGACTGTGTGTGTCATTTGCAAAAAGTCTCAAGTCATACTCATCAAGTCTAGTAGACCAAGTCAAAGTCAAGTCACAAGTCATTTGGGTGAAAGTAGCAAGTCAGGTTTTTAGTCTGTTTGAGTAAGAGCAAGTCAGGTGTGAAGGTCTTGCAAGTCTTCTACTGAGACAAGTCTCAAGACAAGTCTTCAGGGTAAATCCAGGTCAAATCCCTATCTAGTGTCAATTTCTTTAGGCTGAGCCTGAGTCAAGTCTCAACTCTGTCAGATCAAGTCCATTCGAGGTTATTCGGGACAAGTCTCTGCTCAAGTTTTCACGTACAAATCCATATCAAGTCTCAAGCAATCTGACACATCTCAAGTCAAGCCTCAAGTCTGTTAGAGCAAGAACAATGTTGTTTGAATCAAGTCCAAGTTAATTCTTCAGTCCTTAAACCAAGTCCAAGTCAATTCAAAAGTCATTTGAGTCATGTCCAAGTTTCAAGTCCGTGCTGACATATCTCAGTCAAATCTTAATTAATTTGAACAGTTTGTAAAAGTCTCGAGGTTCTAAGAGGAAGTCCAAGTCAGTTCTCAAATAATTTAAGACATGTCCAAGTCCCATCAAGTCAAGTCCATGAGGAGTCTAAGTGCTGTCTCATGTCATGTGAGACAAGTCTGAAGCTATTTAAGTCTAGATAAGTAAACTGCACGTCACTGTTGCAAGATATTGCAAGTCTTTCAGGTCTCTGAATGCTGACTATTAAAATGACCTTTGGTATTTCAGCATTTTGCTTTTAAGGCTGTTAATTTTTATAAAACTATGGACTTGCTTTCAAGTCTCAATTCCTTTTCTTAGGGAGGGAACCAACCAAGTCTCGCAGCAGTCAAGTCAAAGTTCAATTCCTCAAGTCCAGTCTGAGTCCAGTGCTCAAGTTTGTAGCTCTGCTCCCAGGTACTGAAACCATGGAATAGACACAGAGTGGAACATTTTTGATAATCTTTTCGCCTTTAATGGAGACACAGTTGGTGGAAACCTCTCTGTACTTCGGCAGCTGTGTTACCACATCCCATCGGCAGGCATTCATTCATTCAACTCAGTAATTAAATTGAGTCTGATAAGCCACTCTGTGCATGTGCATGCTCTCCAGTGATGAATGTGCTCTAATTTGGGCGGCGAGCTATGTTCTGTTCAGTCTAATGACGTCTATAAATAAGCTTCTTTTTGTCCAACTTTAACTATGCAGACTCGGCATCCCCATTTCCCCCAGCTAACACTCACTGCTACAATATTGATTATGTTTCCAAATTAGGCTCCACAATTTAATGTTTAAAAAGATTCCCTCAATTCCAATTTTTTGATGTTTTCCAGTATTATCAAAATTATGGTGTTTGGCTGAATTCTGTGCTGCTACGTTTCAGAAAAATCAAGCTTGTCCTGGTGTTTTCTTACTTTTTACAGGCTCCATGTTGAGCGCAACGGCTGAGCGGCACTCTGATGACACAGCTGGTGAAGGCTACAAACAAAGCATGATGGTCTTTGTCCAGCTCCATTCCCAGAACCCTCCTGTCCTCCTGACCTTGAACATTGCATCTGGACACACAGACGGACAGGAAGCAGATCATTTTTATATAAACATGGCTATTAAATGCTTTAGTAGCAGCGGTGGTTGACTTCAGGGTTGGGGCGAGTACCAGAATATCTGACATAAGTCTTACTTGGACGGGTTGTAAACGTCGATATCCTCTAGCAGTTTGGATCCAAAGCTATCGTTGGGATGTGTGCTTGCCAAAACCTTCAGGACTCGACCGTCGTCGGAGCCCAGGAACATCACCGTCCGGTCTTTGTAGGGACCGGCTGAAACATCCACCACTATCTGCGTCAACTTAGACCTGGGAGGAAGAAAGCAGAGCTGCAGTGAATAGTCCATTAATTGATTAGTCGATTAACAGAAAATTAATCCTCAATTTTTTAAGCAAAAATGTCAAATACTTGATGTTTCTAGCTCATCAAACGTGAAGACTTGATGCTTTTCTGTCAGACATGATCATAAACTGAATATCTTTGGATCCTGGACTGTCGGTCAGACAAAACATGACATTTGAAGATGTCACCTTGGTCTGTGGGAAAGTGTACCGAGCATTTTTAACTATTTACTGACGCACAAGACAAGTGATCGAAAAAATTATTGGCAGATTAAACAATAATGAAAATAATTGTTGCAGCCCTAGTAGAAAGAGACACTCGATGACCTGTGGGAAAATGAGAAACTCGCTTACAAATCCTCATGACTTTTCTTTTAACCAAGGGAATGTGGCTGTGTGTGCAGTTTCAACCAGGTCTCCAAGTCCACAACAATACAACTACTTTTTGTCACTTTTTGTATGGGACAAAAAGTGCAACACTATGCATGTGTTTGAGAAAAGATTGTCTGAAGGCGTGCGCTGTATTCCCATATTTTAGCGATTATCCTATCTTACCCTTTTCAATGATGTCTGGCTTTCCATCCCTCAACAACAGGAGCTTGCCCTCAGACGTGGTCGGACAATGCTTTGTACGAGCTAATATGTTTGGTCACCAAAGTCACTAGGATACGGCATCCGGGAACCATGTCTGTTACAAATTTTGCACTAATCCACCTAACAGATACTGAAATATTTCACTTGATAACAAAGGACTTTGACCCGATGATGGCGCTAGATGAAAAGTCGGTGAGTGATCCGAGTTATTAGGACAAATCCTCTGGGGACCTCAAATATTTGTACCAAATTTTGTGCAAATCCATTAAATAGTTGTTGACACACTTCACTCAAAACATCAAACCGTCGACCTCCCGCTGGAGTCTTGATATCTGTCTTGCCCCCACCATTACTTGCCCTCTCTGCACATAAAGCTCACACAAAAATGAAAACAAATTCGGAAAGGGCACATTAGAAAATTTTAGGAAGGTAATAACCTACACAGATGTACAGTATATGATGTGTGTAGAGGTTCCTGGGGTGTGTTCCCTCCAACTGAAAATCATTCACAGATCTCCATGATAGAGTTCCTCGGAGTGTTCTGACTGTCCCGCACTTGTGTTACAGAGCGGAGTGAGAGGATCTGTGCAGCCTTTAGAAATCCACATGATCATTATCTGGGTCAGCTCAGGCCTTTCCAGAGTGGAGGCTAATTCGAACGTGGAATTAAGAGTCTCATTCCCATTTCTGACCGGTAATTAGAATCCATTAGCATCTCATTTAAAATCTGCAGACGCAGATCAAAAAGGTCAGAGATTTTCAGAGCACTGGGACAGTCACGGAGACAGAGGGGACTTCCTGTGAGCTGACGACAAATCAAAGCTGATACTGATGATTATCCTCACAGCTTCAGGTCAGGATGGTGGATTTGCTGCCTCTTAAAGCTGCTGTACCTTCAAAACTCACCCCTTCGGGGAGTAGTTTGCATCTTCCACTTCCCTCTTGACCCCTCAGATCTCTATTGTTTCAGGTTATTGATTAAAACTTATCTAATGTTGAACAAGAGTCACAGTGGATATGAGTATCAGGTGAATGGAGACATTTCGATGGAAATGGAAAAGAAATTAGATTTTTAAAAATTCCTATCACATTACGGGAGTGTGTGATGACATCTTCAGTCTCCAGACTGAAGATAATTTTACTTTTATTTTTCATCATGTGCTTGCGTTTAATTGATTGGCTGACGCAGTGTTTTGCTGGATGACGTGTTGCGTTAAAAGTTGGGCCAGGTTGAGCCTTTTAGCCGGACGACCCTGCGTTCGCATCCCTTTCTCCAGCCCAAGCGATTTCAAATGAAGGACATTTGAAACACATATTATGTGCGGGTGTGTGTGTGTGTGTGTGTGTGTGGGCGTCTTACCTGCTGGAGGTCCTGGTGAAGCAGGGCCGGTCGTTGACGGAGGGAACAGCTTCGTCCATCAGAGGATACGACTTGATGAACGTCAGCGTCTCATCTGGAAACTGAACCGACGACTTGTAGTCTGCAGCCAGACCGTCGCCTGCGCACATACCAGGTCTGAAAAAGAAAAGTCATTGCAGATCTATTCTTCCCTTCATTTACTGTCAACTTCTAAATGTGCCCCAACAGTTTTTTAGTCACTGGGTTTAAGTAATTCTGGATTCTAAAGATCCTGGATTTAGAAAACGCTGATGACTTCACACTCCGCTTGGTGTCCTACCTCGGCCTGGGAACCTGTTCGTCAGGTACAGGAGTCCAGGACGAGTCACTGGTCCGCTGCTCCTTAAACTTCCCATTGAAGACTTTCTCTATATCGTCCATGTAGAAAGCACAAACTGCAGAGCCGGGGATACTGCAGAGGAGGACGGACAGATTCACATTCAAAGAGCTGCAAATAATTCTGTCCTAATGTTCATCAGGTAAGAAGAGGTTCTGAGACCTCTGGGAATACAAATGCAAAGCAAAGGCGAAGAAGGTTCATAAGACGTTCGACCACGTGAGTCCAACCGTTAAAACCTGACTGAAACCATCGCAAAACTAACAGCCCCCATCCCAAGATTCCAAAAACCTGAAAACTTTAAAATGAAAAACCTTGAAATGCGATGAAAACCAGGCCCCAGGGCGCTCTGCTGACTCTCTGACTCACAGCTGAATCCACACAGTAAACTCAAACATTATATAATCCCGAGTGAGTGAAAACAAATATAGCGAGTTCACTGGCAGCATATGGAGACAGGACAGACCTCTCTGCCGTAATAATGCCATTCACACACGAATTCAACGCACCGAGCAGCAATAACCACTGAGCTCCTGGAGGACGGAGGAAGGCAACGGATGGAGAAATGAAATTAGAAAATGTAGAAATAGTTTTATACATCTAGACGTGTGAGGACCCTCATTGACACAATATATTCCCCGATCCTCATCTAACCCTAAGACAAAGTCTAAACCCTCAAAGAGACATCTGAAGGACAAAACGTCCTCCCTTTCCCAAGATGCCCTGACTCGAAAAAATATCCTCAGTTTTCAAATGCTGTCATCACGCTTAAGGTCTGATGTTAGTTCTCATTCATGGAGACAAAGCTGGGACCAGCTACCGATTCTAATGAGGAAATACTGAGACGAACACGATGCGGTTCAGTGAAAACCATTTATCTCCAGATGTGGTGATTTACTGACGGATTTTTTTTTTTTGTCTGGAGATACACGGTTTTCACGGGACATTTTACTCTTATATTACTTATTACTATTATTCTTTACTGTTTCCATGGAAACTGAAAAAAGCTATAAACAAGTCAAAAGAAATAAGAAAAGAAAAATAAATAAATAAAATTACAGTCGGGAGTTGCCAGATTCAGGCCCATCTCTACAGTCAACCCTGCAACGTGTTGACAAAAGCCCCCACACACACACACACACACACACACACACACACACACACACACACACACACACACACACACACACACACACACACACACTCTCTGATGCGTACCTGTTGGCCTGAGTGGTGAAGACCCCGACCACAGCGGGTCTCTGGTTGATCTGCAGCACATTGGTGAGAGACTGAAGAACGTCGAAGTAGAAGAAGGAATCTCCGGGAACCGAGCAGTTCAGACGAGCCTGAACACACACACACACACACACACACACACACACACACACACACACACACACACACACACACACACACACACACAAGCAGTGTGTGCAGTTATATAACGGCCGTGACAAACACCACAGCAATATCACACTCTCAGGTGTCCTGATGTGTACATTCAAACAACAGACTTTGGGAAGGAAACTACACTTTGCGCCGTGTTTCTTAAAGTTCGGTTCCAGCCTGACCGGAGCGAAGATCCTTCATTAATCTGATGCCGGTTTAAAGTTTGACCTCACCTTGAGGAAAGAAGTCCAGTATCTCTCCAGAACTCTGGGAGATCCGCCGTTATCATTCTTACACACCCGGGCGACCCGGGAAAACACCACCTGGAGGGATGTGAGAAGAAGGAGTTAAAAAGGAAATGTGATCCACCTGCCTTTAGAGGAGATACAGACATCAGTCAGTGACTGTGAATCATGCAGAAGATTAGTGTTCTTAAGATGCAGTCTACTCCAGTTTTATATATTATATTTATATTAACACCATCCATTGTGTAGACAGTGGGAAAATGTCCTTAGCATGATGGTAGTGATTTTAATTACATAGCCCAACCCTGGTTCAAGCTCTAGATCAGTTTGGTATTCTTCTGTCGAGAGGATCCTTTTGTGCGGGTGAACCTTTAAACTGTTAACGTTGGGTTGTTTTGGATTTGATGTTTGCTTTACCAGACCAACAACTAGCAGAAGCTGCTGTTGCCTTGTAATAGTCAGAACTTTCAGCCAGTAGATTTACAAGAGGCTTGTATTTACCACATATATCCTCAAGCCAGCGGGACTTGGGTTTAACACGTAGATGCTGAACATGACCTCTACAGCAACACAATATTCCCCCCCTTCACCCAACTTTCAATCCACGACACAGTCTGCTTCAGCGCCACACTCTAAAAATGATGACACCGAGAGGGTTTTCTAATCACAGACGTGCCTGCAGCAGACGCAAGGGCTCACCCTCCAAACTCTCGCACATGCTTTGGGCAGGCAAGTATTAGAGACCGTCCTGGAAGAGACGAGGGACACGCGACCCCGATGGTCGTCCATGTCGGAGGACTTTGAGGAAACATTCAAAACAAGCAAAGAGAAAAGTCCCCGTAACGCAACAGGTACTGCCAGTCAACGACTATGTTGAAAACCTCTCTGTCACTTTATAAAAGGGTGAAGCCAATACTTCTGTGAAGACTTAGATGACATCAAATCCTCTAAAGAAAACATTCATGACAAGGGAATGAACTGTTTTAATGCACACTTACTGTCTATGGATAACATCAATATCACACACACACACACACACACACACACACACACACACACACAGACATACCTTTCCCAGAGCGGTGTACTCCACTGCAATCTCACTGAGGAAAAAGTAGACGTAGTTACCGTAGTCGATGGCGTGCAGGAAGTGAGGCTCTGCGGGGAGAGAGAGACGAGTGTCATTATCTTCTTCCTCCATTTGCACTGTAACACATCAGCATGAGTCTGGGATGTTCAACACGCTCCAGTGGTTATTGGGTGATAAAAGGTCGTCAGCCTGCCTCGTCTTCTTCAGTCACCGACTTGTTATTTTTCCCCGAATCCCTTTCAAAACCCCACAGAGAAATATCCTTAACTTGTGGCTTTCCACTGTGGGTTTTACATATATAGTATCTGCCCCTCAGTACTGAGTGTGTAGTAAGGATCCTGAACACAGACCACCACAGTTTCAAACTCGATTTTGGGACGAAAGCTTCAGTAACTCATACAATGGTGTTTCAAAGCACATTACTGAGGATTGTTGTATTAATAAAAGACTCATGAAGTCTATAAAATGACAAACGAATGACAGATAATGAATTTTGGTATATTATGGTGTAATTTATCATTGTATAAACCAAAGGAAACCGAGTTAATCCGATCGTATTTGAAGATATAACAAAAACCTACTTGCTTCTGAAGCTTTCAGCCACATCTTGTGACCTTCCTCAGTGGATGGAGTTTGCTCACTTGTCGTGATGATTGCTGAGTTATCATATCCTGTCTCTGTTCAAGGACGATCTCGAACTTTCTTTTTCTTATTTTTTTTGTCAAATTGAGTTTATTGTGATGAAGTTTGGCTTCAGATTTGTCTGAAACTACATTTACAGTGAAAAGGCTGTAAATTCCCCAGTTTTCCTCCCGGCTCCCGGGATGTGGAGTCACTTTTGCTTTGACTCAAGCAGTTTTCAGTCCTTTCCATCAGGCCTGTGCGTTGACTCCTAACCTTTAGCCTATTCTAACCTGCTGACTCTTCACCCTGACGAGCAACTTCAACTACGTCATGCGATCTAGATCAGAGAAAGCAAACTTTTAAAACAACACGGTGGCGCGTTCTGCGTCTTCATAAGACAGACCTCGGAGCCACTTGGAGTCGTACTTGACGGTCCTGAGGACGGGTCGGCCGTCTCCCAGGCTCCTGTAGATGACGGCGTCGCTGGCCAGGAAGTCCGTCATGGTGGCCGAGTAGAAATCTCCGCCTGACGAAGCAGTAACATGTTTATCTTCAGAAACTGAATTTAAAACATCTCCATCCTAATGAGTCATTTGGTCTGATTATGGTTATTGAGTCATGAACTCTTGTTTTCTTAGCCCCAAATTAAGACGCAACAACTGGTGTCGAACCAAATATATAACTGTCAGTACTATGTTGAAGTCTTTATAGTTTTACAGCAGTTATCTGTGTTATTAATACTGTAGATCTGAACCGGCCTTTGATAACTTGTCACTACTGTATGTATGTGCATATTTCCCCTTCTTCAGTTGCTGAAGAATTGCACCTCTTGCAAAATTACTGCTGCTGGTTTACCTGACCTTCAGCTGAACCGCACTGAATCTGTAGATCCTTCATGACATTTGCTGAACATATAGTGTACGTATTGTGCTGTTTGTATGTATATGAACATGCAATACACTAATCCTTAATAATACACAGTACTCAGAGCTACTTTCCATTACATCTGACACTTGACCTCTTTATTTTTAGCCTTTATAAAGCCAATAATTGTTGCTCTTCATGTGTCAAAATGCTTAAAGTGTTTATTAGTCAGCTGGACGGCTCCATGTACTGAATCGTGGATGCCGCTCCTGTACTATTCTACTAATATTTTGCTCTTTCCCGCGGCTCTGTGTGGCGTCGGCACCGTCTCTGTGGTGTTTTGTCTTCTGTCCGGATGTTTAACCGCCACTTCAGTGGTTTCCCAACGTCCCCGCCAAAGGACGTTAGCCGACTGGCTAACGCTGCCACATTTACAGATGTGTTAATTAATGTGCGTTTTCCTCAGGGACAAATAAATGAAATGAAGCCCTTTACTCTGCCTTCTCATGCCCCGTTTTGCTCCATATTTCCTGAGTGCCATAGCCACTTTTTAATAACTTACTCACATTCTACTATAGTTTTCAAACAAGGCAGGTGAGGAGAAGGCACATTACGCTGCCTCAAGCCAAAAACCACATGCCAATAAAAACCAGTTCCACACTGAGCCACATCTCACGGAACAGTCTGCCCTTCTTCATATTTCAAGAATCTGATCAAAAAGCTTCTAAGAAAGAACCAAAGTGGCTGTTTTTGAGGACAGATTTAAGACTTTTTAATTGTCTTTTGCAAATGGGCAAATTCATTGAGGTTCATTATATTTATGTTTTAATGGCATTTCTGCTATATGTTCTGTTTTGATGTCATTTTATTGGCTCGGGTGTAGTGGGGATGTTAGGAAAGTTTTATTTGCTGTATGTAATTGTAAGCATTTATTGATTTTCAATGTAGTTTAATATGAATTCAAATAAACAATGACAAAACTATATTGTATTGACTACATTGTATGTCACTTTTTTTCTAAATTTGCTTTTTGAAATGTTCGGAGTTTTTCTTTAATGTCTTTTTGTCCACTTTATTACACTTGCACTATACAGGGAGATGGCGACCAAGCATTTCACTGCACTCGTTATTGTGTACGTGTAATGATTTTCACTTTGATAAATATTACAATATGTCTACCCCGACAGAAAACACCACAAAACACCGGAAATGCCGATGCGGTCGTTGGTTTTTCACCAGTCTTTGGGTAATTTCGCAGGAGCTGACGTGGCTTTTGACTCACCAGCGAACAGTCCAACGTTGGACTGACCGGACTCGAAGGGACAACGAGCCTGGCCAACCACCTCCTCCCCAACCTGCTCCAGGGAGGTCATCTGAGAGGGAGAAGAGGAGGAGAGGAAACTTTTTCTGTGCCTCAGCAGTCAGGGGAAAGAATGAAAACAAAGTACAAACCACAAATAATAAAACTGTCATCGAATCGAGGGATGCGGTCGTAAAGTCCTCCCATCACTTTGAAACATAAACGTGCTTCTCATTCACTAACTCCTTTTCAGCGTCGGCGAATATTAATAACCGCGTGTCAGCAGAGGGGACAACAGGGACTCGCTTCACGTTACTGTACCTGAGCTAATAATACAGATCTGATAGATCTACCGACAGATCTGACAACGAAGCACCGGTGATGTTACTAACAGCTCAGTTCTGAAGTAAACAGCGCTCTGACTGCAATCTGAGAGAAAAATCAACTGGAGGAGGACAGGTCCTTTTTTTTAACAATCTCCCTGTTAAAAGGGATTTAGACACTGAAACACTCTCGAACACTTAAATGTACGTAACATAGTTCAGAGGTGAATTATTCAAAGAAAAGCGACTGTCACCATAAACAAAACGGCGACAGCAACGTCAGCAGCAGCCTGATGAACAAATGAGAACATGAGCCAAGGTTTCAGTGACAGCAAAGCGATGCAAAGCGCAGCCGCTGAGTTACCAGTCTATGAAAAACACACTCGTCTCAAAAACGTTTCCCGTGAACTTTTTTATTTTGTCCTTCTGTTACAGAGGAGTTCATTTCTGATGCTTCAGTTTCAGTTATGACTGAGTTCCATCTGCTCCATCTGCTGAAGTCAAACACTGAGGGTTTGGTGCTTTTTTTCTGTGGCACTGTTACATGAAGTAATATTGTTATTATCATTACCGTCACTGTGGAGTGGGAATTTACATAGTGCTCCTTCCTCGTATGGGCCAGATTTTTTCAGTCCATCCTCTGAAATAAACAATTATTCTGCTTCTCCCAAAGAGCTAAAGAGCTACAAAGAAAAGCGAAAGACCGGTTCTGTCTGTTGTCTCCAATTAGCTTTTTATAGCCCTTCTGCAGCAAAGACTGAATATGTTGCGGTAAATGTTTGGATTTTTTTTTTTCCTCTGTTAAAATGATGACTTGTTTGCATTTTACCGCCCAGCGCAGCAGCATGGACTAATTTATGGATGAAACCTCAGGAACAATGGGCCGTTTAGTAAGACTGACTCGCTGTGGCTAATTTTATTGACCCGTTAGCTGTGAGCCAAGAGCTCTCCGCTGATATTTCACTGTCAGCCCAGCAGCTGTGCCGATATCACTGAGTTCAGAGGCTCAATCGCTAACCGAGGTTTGAGGCTGTGGGAGCGTTCAGCCTCCTGAAAAGCCTCACAGACACACTAGTCTGCCATTCCCGACCCCAGAGAGCTGAGTCTGTTTCCAACCGAGAGCGCTGCACTCTCTGACCTCGCTCTCTGTCTTCAACTCTTTCTCTGCCTCGCTCGCCCTCACACTGTCGGTCTTCTGCCACGGGACGGAGCGACAACATGTCGCTCCCCTTTTCTTTGCTTTTCTCTCCTCGTCCACGACACCTCCATGTCTCTACTCTCCATCCCGCTCTGTTCTCTTGCGTCTGAAGGGAATTCAGCATGACAAGGTGAAGCCAGGTGAATTTAATTAAACATTTTTTCTTCTTTATTTATCTCAGTCGGCGTCTGCCCGCCAGTCACGCACAGCAGTGGTCTACCTTCCCTGAACAATGTCTTTACTCGGAGAAAACACAGTGTTCGTGAAGAACGGCTGCTGCTGTCCAATGAAAAACCCGGACCTGCCTACTGAACGGTGTCCCTGCACTCGGAGCTGTCCCCACTGAAGAGTAAAATGAAGAGCTGGGCATTTTCAAACAATGAGTCATATATAAATGTTCACTCAAAACCTCCTATCACCTGAATGCAGACTTTTCAGTGTCAAAGTCTGAAACGTCCCTTAAGGAACTAGGAAAGACTCATTGATTCTGTGATGACAGTGCGTTTTTGATTTTATTCCATGTTTTAGCATTTACTCAAAGGAATTTTAACCCCCTCCAAATCTTAGCCTTTAATAAAAATAATATCTTGGAGAAAATGGTCGGTAACTGGAATTTTAAGACATAGAAAGAGTGGGAACCCGTCAGGTGTCAAAAACTCAGCAGAGAGAGACACGGTTTGAGAATTCTAAAAATGTAACGGGCCTCATGCGAGAACGTTTTGTGTAGTCATCACGAATGTATTGGACGTTTTTCTGAGAGCTCAGACTCAGCGAACTCTCTCAACGGCACGAACGTGGGGTAAAGTGCTGCTCCGCTCCATTCGTGGGCCACTGGAGAACGGCACGGGGAACTTGGGTGACGCAGAGACGGGGAACCCCCGGCGCCGGCGAGTTAACCGCTAAAACGGCGGCCAGCCAGGAACGTGCTGATCCTGCTCATCGGTCAGGTAAAGCGAACACCTTCACAGCGCTGAGCGTGACGTCCTGCTGTCAGAAACCAGCGGACTCGAAGGTCTTAGGGCTGAACGATCAAAAAATCCCTTTATCAACTGAAGTGAAACGAAATGACAAATAAGTCTCATTGTCAGGTTCGTAGCTTCCTGCTGTTAATGTTTGATCCCGTCATCCAGGAGAGACCTAAAACTGCTTTCATGTTAATGAAGTATGAAGTCCGCTAGACTGCGGTGACTCTGATTTGATTCTGGACTCCGGTGCATTTTCCAGACCTCACGCTGTTCCTTGCAACACTCGGCATCAGTAGGGAACATTTACATTTATTTTCTGGAGGATTCCTGCTCCTGTGTGTGCGGAGCTGTGTCCCCGTCAAACGTCGCTGATAAATAAAGCTCACAGCTCCACTACAAACAAGGTGTCATAGAAGTTTAGCAAAATATCCAAACGCAAAGTCCATTGTCTCGCTTTTTCCGGAGCTTTCAACCATTTACGAGGTCAAGAATGAACTTTCACACTTAAGGTATCAAAGCAGTTTGGGGGTCAGCGCCTGTCAATCAAACTCCCAGCGCCGCAGCAGCGTGAAAGATAACACGGCCCCGGACTGACGCGTGAAAGCGCCGCTTTTGTGAAGGTGTTGTGTTCGGTCATGACGAGGCGTCTCGAGCTGCCTGACACCCTCAGATTAAGAGTCTCCTGCCTCTCTGCTCGTTAACCCAACGTTAGTGACGATTCAACAGCTGAGAGGATAACGGGCAAAACACAGTGTGTAGACTCGCCCGATCATGAACACGCACACGAACACACATCCACGTGTTGTTATGAAACACTAACACGCAACGCCATGTTCAAACTGCAGTCGCTTTGTGTTGCAGTTACATTACTAACCAAAGTGGTAAATAAAT
The DNA here is from genome assembly GCF_016859285.1 of Xiphias gladius. Lineage (NCBI taxonomy): Eukaryota > Metazoa > Chordata > Actinopteri > Istiophoriformes > Xiphiidae > Xiphias > Xiphias gladius. Next base: position 25,272,668 of record NC_053423.1, read on the forward strand.
AATGAAGCGGTTCAGTGGTGTCAACGAAGGAGAAAGTCCACGGAGCTATTTCTAAAAAACAGGCCCTTAACACATCAGTTGGTTTTCTCCTGGTTCATTTCTAAAGCTCTGGAACTCTGACAGATTCAAACACGTTGATACTGAACGTATCAGTACAATATCTGATCCTGCAGCACATCATCCCCCTGTAGAGACTCCAGCATCTTTAGACTGGTTTACGGTTCTGTTCAGACTCTCATAGCACCTGGTTCAGGTTCGGGAAAGATCCTGGTCTGGTTTAATACAGAGAAAGGTCACAGTGACCTGAGACAGAACCTGTTTATTTACACTGGACCAGAACCACCGTCTCTCCCGAACCTGAACCACAGACGGGACTCTGGATGTGGTCCTGGTCTCTGGTCAGTCCTGATATCTGTACATCCTCCATCTGCCCCAACCAGCTCCTGACGCTGCTGATGTCGTGCAAGTACAAGTCTCTTTTCCGGGCTCTGTGCAAAGTTTTACTCCCATGATTAAAAAATGAAAAATAAAGAGGCTAAAAATCGACCTTGCTTGCAGTTGGACGTGTCCTGTTTATTAGGGTGGTCTTTGGGGAAAATGCTTTTTGGGCTGCAGGGAGATTCTTTCCATTGCAAAGAGGCCACTGGGACAAATTAGCAGCGAGGCCACAAACTGTCAGGACACTGTCTGCTTTCACACTGTCGACACTGCCGTTGTGAACTAGCGTTGATCCTGGCTGCTGTGGCGAATTCTTCTGACTGTACTTGTTCTACCGGCGTCAACGACGCTGCCCTCAAGCTCTCGAAGTACAGGGCAAAGTCACGTTCACTCCGATCCGGACCGACCCTCCCTGTCCAGCCCTATAAAGACATATACCAGCTGGTCTGCGGGTCCTGTTTCATTCTTCGAAATCCGGGTTTTACATTCTGTGATCCGCAATTCATAGAACTGTGGATACGTTAGATACATGACGGTTGTTTGGACTCATTTAAGTATTTATTTGGTCATTTGAAAAGAGATCAAGTGTGTGTGTGTGTGTGTGTGTGAGTGGTAGAAGGATAATGGAGGAAAGTACTGATTGCAGGGCATTTTTCTGAATGTGTAAAAGCTCAAGCTTGATGGGGAGTTAAGTTTCTCTTCAAATACTGCATTTAGTTACTTCCTACCATCGCTTTCCTACTGGAAAGTAGGAAATTGATAAATATTGAGTTGGAAAAGGATTCTTAATTCATGGGTAAACACATAAAAACCCCCAAACTCTCAACCGCTCTCAGCTGTTTGCCTGTTTGTCCTTTCTTTCTCGGGACGTTTGGAACCCTTAGGTCCAGCGCAGGAGAGGACAGGTGCGCGTGTACCTTGTAGTTTCGGCAGGTGGGGTTGAAAGCGTTGGTACCGCAGGCGAAAAGGGTCTCGTCGTTTCTGGGAACCAGGACTTTGACGTAGTTGTAACACTCGTCCTGAAACACAAACACACACCAACAAATCTTTAAAAACGTGACAGCTCTCATTAATCACACAATGGATGTGATCAAATCTTATCCTTACAAGGATGAAAATGTTTTTCTGAAGCTGTGAGAGTCTTTCTAATTTTATCTTTAGTGTCAGCGCCTCTCATTTATCAAACCTGTCAGGGATGCAATATTTCTGATAAGTGTTCAGAGAGTCTCTCAAACAGCTGCTGGTTACAACCATTGAAACTGAGCCGATTTCATCTAAATTTCGATTCTGAATTTTTTTTTGGCTCTCAAACTGGTTTTCGCTGGTCACTGCAGAAACCACTTAAAATCAGATAAGGAGAAAAATAAAAAAGGAAAATGGGGGAGCAGGGATTTTTTTTTTTGAGGAAAAAGGAGAAGAGGCAGGAGTTAGAAAGAAGAAGACAAGGAATAGACAGAAACACGGAGGGTGAACTCACGCTGTTCTTCCCTCTGACCGTGCACTTGCTGACGTCTTTGGACTTCCACGTCAGCTTCTGAAAAACACAGGAAGAACCGAATGTAATCAGGTGTGTCACCCACGGGTGACAGGTGTCATTTATCGGCGCTGCGGAGTCGACGCTCACGTTGTTGATCAGAAATAAACACAGACACGCCGGCGAGGAGGAGCACGAGTCCTATCTGACTGCGCAGCCGCTAGCAGGTGGATCAGCGAGCTGTTATCCAGCCTGCAGCTCTGATAACTCAGCGAAAACAAACACAGGTTGGCTCTTTGTTTTCTCTAGTGTCGAGTGTTTTCAAACGACAGCGACATGGTTTCTGGGATGTGAACCATCTCCATGACAACAGAGCAACCCCCGTCCACTGATGAGATTTGATTTAAAGCTCAGAAGAGACAAGAAAAAGCTAATGAGTGGACCTTGAGTTAATTGAACTTTACTTCATCTGGTAGTCTTTTGGAGATTAAGATTTTCTTTTTCTAGAGACTTGAGTAAAAGAAACATTCGTAACCACACAACCGGAAGAGAAAAACCAGGCAAATAAGGCCACGATCTACAAAGAACTGGTCAAAACTATTTCCAGAGTCCTTAAACCTCAGATAAAGCTCTACATCTAGGTTGAGGGCAATCTGTATTTCATTCAGTTTAAAAGGAGCAGCGTACCTGAAACCAGCAGCATTAGTGAGTCCATATGGAATATCTGAGGGAACTGCATCGTGCAGTCAGAGATTTAAAATGAGAGAGGACGCAGTAATTAACTAGTAGTTCATTAATTAGTAGCTTTGGAGATGAATCTCATGAGATGATTGTTTGTTCTTGACAGTAGAGAAGTCTGTCCCACTCTGTGATACAGAGAGCAACCTAACTAAAGCTGTACATTATGTTTAGCTGAGGCTCCACTGGTCCGACTGCTCATCCTGCTGCAGTGATGGAGGAGTGTACTCCCGGGGCGTGTCAGTACACAATGACGTCACGGTTGGGCGTGGTTACAGGTGCAAAAGGGTGCACCCCAAATCCTGACCGGTTTCTGGCGGTTACTCCAGTGTCGCACCTGGTGCCTCATGATAACTAACGGCCTGGTCCCACAACAGTGGACGGTTCAACAAAGCCAATAAGCTACGAAGGCTTCCTTTGTTTTGGCACTTTGAGATGGTTTGCTATTGGTCGGCAGCACTTCACCAAAGTTGAACCCCCGCCATTGAATCCGCCCATCTTCCCTTTAAATAAACTGATTTTGGAACAGGAGTTTGCTGAGGTTCATGAGACATTCGGAGTTACTGCGATTACCAGTTTCTGACTTGTTAATGCCGCTGCCACCCGCCACCCGTCAACAACCTGGACTGCTCTCAAAGCAGCGATGCTGCGTATCCGACCCGGCCATTCACGGCCAAATAAGGAAGAACCTTTAAAAGCCGACAAACGCGGACGCCTCACATCAGCCACACTCTGCGGTTTGAGGCAATTAAACCCAAATTAGACAGAACACTTGCCGAGTCCTAAACACTGGACTATTTCCCATCTCCACCACCCACCCCACGATGTGAACACAGCGTGGGCCGCTGTGTGTTACGTGAAAAGCCTCCACGGAGGATCACAATGAAGGCGAGAGAAACACTTGCAGAAGCGAAACCAGAATCTGCGGCAGTCTTTGTTCGGGCACGGTTAAAAGGTTGAGCTTTTCGCTAGAGTAATATATACAGACAGGGTGAGGATGCTCGGCCATGCTGCTGAGGTCGGATCACTGATAACGAGAGTAACAGCTCACATCAAAGAGCTGCTGTAGGCCGCCGTCCCACAATGCACCAGGAGGCCCATTACTGTCAGGAGCCACCCATAACCTTTTCTCTTTGAGAAGGAGGACGTGTGCAGATCAAAGGAAACGCGTCCTTTGTGCTGCCTCACACCACGTTCTCCGGCTGCTGCGGTCCTGTTCTGCCGCTCTGAAATTTACTGCGTCGTCAGGTCTGACGCTGCTCGCGACACATGGAGGGAAGGATTCCTATGTAAGAATAAATGTGACTGGAGGTACGGCACAGACGAGCCCACATGTCGTCCTCACCCAAATTATTAAAGAGCAGCTCCGCTCCAAATCAAACCGACGTCAAATTCAAGTCACAACCTGGTGGGTTGTAGCACTGCACATGGACAGAGCACGCAGCAAACACCAGGTGGCAGCCCAGCGGGGCCGTTAGCCTGGGCGTAGGAGTCACCTGCCTTGTCGTGTGACGCATCGCCCGTTCAGGCATGTGGGGGTTTCACGGAGCTCACTGGGACGCGCCTACATGGCACAGCTCAGATGATTTGAAATGAAACCTGAACTGCTGTTGTGAAGAGACGTGAAGCTTTTAACCAGCTGGTGTCAGCGACGTCACTGCGTCGATTACGATGTTATGACTGCTGATATGAATTATGGACCAAACAACGAAAAAGAGATACCAGTTGGAATAAATCAAAATTACACCCGGTTTTCAAATCCAGTTTGCACTGAGGACGTGAGTGAGAAACTGTGTCACGTGAAGTCATACAAAGAAACCAAAAAGCTGCGGTCTGTGGCAAAAAGAAGATTTCTGACCTTTGTATTTTTTTAAATTCCTGCAATAAAAGTCTTTTTTTCACGCAACTGCTGCACAAAGAGTTTTGAGTTCAAAGGTCAGCAGACAGCAGCTCCGGAGCTGACAGGCGTCTTTTTGTGCCGCTGATGCTGACGTCCCAAAAGCTCGATGCAGACGTGTTTGTGTTTTCTAGAAAATAAACTGTTTATCATAAAATCTTACTCACCAGCAGAGGTACGAACTCCTCTGAAGCCGTCGTCAGGTTCACCGCAAACACGTGATCTCTGAGGAGGTTAAAGCACAAAGTCAGCGCTGGATGTGCAGGTTCACACGTCTGCAGGTTGTGTCAAAGCAGCGTCAAATGTGTGTGTACCGCTGTGTGTTTGTGCATGCCTTTGTGTGTTCTTGTTCTTTTTTACTACATTTCCCACCAGAGCTCGTTTACAAGGAGCCGATTAACAGTTAAACAACCTACGAACACGTGTGAATCCAAACGTTGGACCAAACACAGATTTTGCGGCCGCAGCTTTAAAAGTAAAGGCAGACTTCAAGCTCAGTAGCGAGCGTATAAAGAATGTGGCATTCAGAGGAGCTTTCATTAACCACTTCTCTGATGTTGGTCAAAAATATTTGCACGTTTAACACTAAACTTTTGCCTGCTCTCAAAGGTTGAAAAACGTCCGTACACTGTCAAAAAAACACATTTTTCCCACTTGAGAAAACGTTGCTGAAGATTAGCTCCTCAGACCTGAACTATTCCTGAGGCTTCTCTGCCCTCTCTCCTACTTTGTGCTGCTTGTGACTCAAAGGCCTTAAACATTTTGATGCCGCAGGACCGAACCAAAAACTCCGGGATCTGACACCGATCTCTCTGATATTAAACCGGAAGTGCTGAAAATCACGCGTGTGTGTCTGCGTGTGCTGACCTGGCGGCGATGTACAACATGTGGTTGATGCGTAACATCCTCTGAAAGTCCAGGCCCAGACGCAGCGTGTCGTTGTCCTGAAGCAAACCCTGAAAACCCGGATACTGATACGACTCTGCAGAGACAACACGGTAAACATGCGTAAATGACTGAAGGGAACGGACGGACATCAGAGAAACCACTGACACCCAAACAGTAGGTTTCCAGCTGGGCCCAAAGGGACTCCAAGATATCGTCTTTATTAAGAAACACAAATGCGAAGCCACTGGGATGATAATCTCGCTCTGTGGATGCTTGATATGAAATTAGGCAACTGTCTTCTGTCATGACTTTATAAGGGGATAACGTCAATGTTGTGTTTGCAGTTTTTTCAGCTTCCCTCAAGGGGCCGTAAACATCAGTTTATGTAGCTTTGAATACATTCCTGTGTGTTTGAATCATCATTTGTTCCAAAACACATGGTTGGAGCGATAGAAGAGTAGCATGAAACTGCTGGAAGAGAGTTTTGGCGAAGAGAAATGGAACAGCTTTGACTTTACTGGAGGTAAAACGGCTTTTTTTTATATCAGTGCTTGTTTTTCTTGCCCTTTGTTTATTTAACACTTACACAGGTTTTCAAAAATAACTTGTTACTGGTAACAAACAGAGTCCAGTTGAACAGTCAGATACAGCAGCCCGACACGTAATGTGACACCTCCAGTCGGATTTGGTTTCGGGGTCTGAGGTGAAGTCTCACCTGGAGCCTAATCAGCCTTCTCGCACGTTTTTCAAAGGCGGCATTGCTCATTTTTTACCACAGATGTTGAAGCCAGCAAAACACAGCTGTAAAACTTAACTGTCACAATTTCATTTGGACACCCGCTCAAGGCTCATCATCATCATCACCACCGTCCAATCAGAGCGCCGTACTCACGCTCTGAGCTGACCACGCTGACTGGCTCCAGATCTTTGGGGAAGGGCGTGGTCGAGGCCGACTCAGACAGGAAACGCAAAGTGAGGAGGAGCAGCAGCAACAGCGGCGGCGGCCGCCATGGTGACAGCCAATCGGTCGGGGCCATTTCGTCAGAGAGAGAGGAGGGGAGGGGGGTCCGCGGGGGGATGTCAGCAGGTCATGGCGGGCGTCGGCTGCGAGGAAACAGAGCGAGAAACGAGAGTTAGATGCAGAACAAAGTAGAGATAACAAGAAAAACAAAAAGCACAATAAAACACACACCGTGTGTGTGTGTGTGTGTGTGTGCGAGCTCAGGGTTTACGTCTCCTGGGTCATTCTCTCTGTCTGCGGCTATAAACGTTGAGGGATTAGAATGTAGCCTAGCGGTTAGCCCTGTATTAACCTGCCAGGTCACAGAGAAAAACCTGCCATCTATTACATGGATTAAGATGGGCTTAACATGGATGTGTGTATGTTGATGTTGACAGCACTCAGACACAAATACAGAGCTAACATGATTAAGATTAGCGCTCCGCTAATACACACATGTGATCACAATACTGTGCTCTAACTGGTCGGAGGAGTTGGTAGGTCACAGTTTGACGACCGCCACTTCGTTTGGAAACACGCTGCTGGTAGTAACTTTGGTTTTGTCCATCTCAAAGTAACGGTCAACACAACCCTACTCAAGGGTGGAGTAACACCATGAAAATCTCCCGCTTGTGAAGAATTTACTTCCAAGTGTGAGATTTGTTGTCGCATAAAAATATCTGCATCTCCTGAAGAAAATGTGTGTGATCGCCGCACCTGCTGCCGCCGCCTTATCTTATCTTTTCCTCTCTTTTGCATTATTGATGCAGGAAAGCAGCTCATTTCATTCTGAACAGCCATAATAGGAGCAAACTTGTTCTACAAAACGTACAAAGCACTTTTTAACTGGCCACACGGTGGCGCTATTCCAACAACTTCTGGCTATGTGAACCATTTCAACCGGTGGCTGTGAAGCTGTCCAGTGTCAATTCTGTAGCCTCTTTGAGATGTTAGTGATTTTGTGTTCTCCTCATTAAATAAATGTGTAACTCATTAAATATGAGGGAGGTCAACAAGCTGTTGAAAAGCTAACAAGGCCTCGTCATACTTGACCTTCTAAAAGTGGAGCCATGTTTCGAGCCATCAATATCTGGGAGTGGTATTGATTTGTATTAATCAATTTTCATTTTTTCTTTACAATAGCGCCCCCTAGCGGTGAAAACTGCGTGAAACTCGACAGTCTCATTCGTGGTCTCGGCCTGTACACTTGAGCCAAATGTGGCTTAAGGGTTATGGCAGGTTTAATTGATTGAAGATTGAATTATCTTTGATGCCCATCGTGAACAAACGTCCATAAACCCGCTGAGGAATCCCAGAAAAAGAGGAGCCACTTATAGCTGCAAAACCTGCCTGGGAATGACGAGGTTTTTAAGTTTCCTTCAGTATCACAGTGATCAGTGACATTCGTCTGTACATCAATGGCTACGCCGTGAATTCGGCAACTGTCAATGGTGCTAATTAGACGAGGGCGGCGCATTCGCCGGGATTTGGGCTGGCGTGGTAAGCCATCCGTGAAGCTGGCACACCTTCGCACCTACGCGCCCCTGGCCAATCACTGCGTAAAAGGGGCGTGACGGACGTGCTGTCGACAGGCTTGGTATCTGCACCAACCAGAGGCCTCAGCTCTCCTCCTCTGTGAAGCTCTGAATCAAACTGGTGTAGAATAACGATTTTGGAGGTTCAGGGGAAAACAATGTGACAGGCAGATCTGGAATCTGTGTGAGAGGCAGAAAATCAGCAGAGAATTGAGATTGTGTTTCTGTCCTAACCTCCTCCTCCTCTTCCTCCTCTTCTTCTTTAATACCCTCATTCCTATGCTCCTTAACTCTCCTCCTGTATTTTCCTCATGCTCAAGATATTTTCAGTCGAGACAAATCCCTCTCTCTTCACCTCCCCTTCCTCCTCATCATTTCTTCTCTCCTCCTGCTGTCATGCTACACAGTGACAAAGCAGAAAGGTGACACGCTCTCCACTCACGTGCTCTTTCATCACCTCCCCCCCGTCGTCTCCTCCCCTCTCCTGCCTCGTTCTGTCATATGAAGTGACAAATGAAAAGGAGAGAGTTGGTCCCAGAGGTGATGAGCTCTAATTCTCCTCCTGCTCTTCTTCTATGGTCTAGAAACAAAACTAAAAAAGGAAAAACAGGCGGTGTGACTCTTAAGCCTCCTTTCCTCTTTTCCTGCCAATGTTGATCTCAGCGTCTTTTCTTTTTCCTCGTCCATCCCTCCCTCCTCCTCGTCCTGTCAATCCTGATCTGACACATCGCCGATGTCTTCCTCTGCCGTCCTTCCTCCTCGTCACCATCGTCACAAACCCAATCAGCCATCTGTAACAGCGGTTGCCGCTCTAACTCGTGTTAGCGCTCTCCTCTCCTCCACCACGGAGGCGTGATGGGAGGAGGTGAACTGGAGGTACATGGGTGCTAAGAGCTTCAAGCTAACACACACACAGCGTCGGTCGGTCGGTGGAGTTGACTTAAGAATCGAGTTGCAGCTCCATCAACAGCCACATCAATAAAAATACTTCAAGACAACTCCACTAAATTGAACCGTCCACAGGTACAGAATCCTGCCAGGTGGTGCTAGTGGTGATGGGTAGTTCAGTGACACTGACTCACTGAGAAATGAATATTCTTCAGGAATAATTCGTGACATGAAAAACCCTCGGCTGCTGCTGTCGTTGATCATCATTCTACTTTTTAAACTCAGCGTCTGGGGAAGCAAACCAGGTGGGGCTGACTTCCTGTTGCCACGCTGCGCTGCGATTGGCCGTTGGCGTTGGGCGGTAGCTGGCAGAAGTTAGCATTTCCGTTAAAGAAGAGAGCAGCTGTGGTCTCCGTGAGCAAAGTGGATCATCTTCTACGGCACCAGCTGCAGGATCTTGTTAAAAACCAAACCTGGTTAAACTAATCCCAGATTTAACGTGGAGTGGTTCTCCGGGGAAAAACAGCTGCAATAGAATGAACTTTCTGTACAAATACATACGTTTACTTATGTATTTGTTTCTGTCTGACAATAATGAACGAGGTCTAAAGGCCTGGAACATCCACTCGCATACAGGACCATACAGATACAGGTTTGACGTGGGTTCCGCTCAGACCAGATTCGCTGGCAGGTCTGCTCTTCATGCTGCAGCACCCGAACGAGTCTCATCTATCAAATGTGGTCGATATTTATGACGCCTTCCTTCCTTCCTAAGTGAGCGCTGCCTTGTGATACATCTCTGGTTTCAGCTTCACGTCTGAAAGAAAAATTGTGTGTATCGGATCAGGAGAGTTAGATCTTACCTGAACCAAACCCAACACTCATTCTTCCTTGACTGTAGTTTGTCAGAGATGAAGCGTTTTGCTTCCAGTGTGTTACTGGGAGGGGGCGGTACCTGGTCCGGTACCAGTTACAGGATCTCAGCCATCTTTCTGAGAAGGTCACCAGACATGAAAGCAGCAGACGTATTTTGCAAAGGAGTCTCAGGGGAAAAATCAAGAGCCCTCTTCCGAACTCTTCTGGACTCTGGGACCAACCTTAACTCTTCGTTATTTATCATTAGTAAAACTACACAACTGGCAATGAAGGAAACTGGAATAAACTGCCATGTACCACTAGAACACTATTAGTACATAATAATGAATAAATAGATAAATCCATCATCTGATGTCAAGTGTTTTTGTATATAATTGGCTGCTCTGGTGACTCCGCACTCAGTGACTTGTAGTTTCCCAGAATTAGCTGCATTTCCTCTCATTAGTTTCCCAGGAGCTTCTTACACGCATGTGTGTGCATGTGTGTGTGTGTGGTTGTGGTTTTAGGGTTCAGGATAGAATCAGGTTTAGGTTAGGGTTAGGGTGAGGGGCTAGGGAATGCATTGTGTATCCTCACAAAGATAGAAGGAAAACTTTTTTTTGTGTGTGTGTGTGTTTGAGTGTGTGTTTTATTCTTTAAATCATTAATTTGCTGCAAAGCAGCCCTGATGTCAATTCTCATTCAATGAGACAAGGCCGAGACGAACTGCCTGGTCTAATGAACAAACACTGACACACACACACACACACACACACACATTAGCTAGTGTTGACGTATCTTTGTCTGCTGGCTCTTCCCCTACTCTACACGGACTGAGGCAGCCGGAGGATTTCACCCACAGCCTCCTCCACTCCCCTGTGTCCTCAGAATGACGCTTATACACAACTGCAACAGCTGCAAATATTCATATTCAACATATCTGCAAAACAGTCTCTGAAAAACCATATAGTATGTGGTCCAGCCACACACTAGGTTTGACCTATTCTTGTCGTGAGAGAAAAGTATTACAGGAGCACAACTGGTAAATTCCTGGGAAAACTTGAGTAATTTGAGGGTAAAACTGACTCAATTAAAAAAAGAAAAGCAGACCGGAGCACCAATCAAAGTGAATGAGAAATGGAAGAAATTCATGGCGTAGACCTGATATTAATCTGTTTCTGTGGCCACTTCAGCCTCCGCTTCCTCCGCCTCATTAAATCGGCTGCTCTGTCACCTCGGGCCGAATCCTGCTCATCCCTTCAAACGAGCGTCGATATCTACTGATAAGAGCTCTTTAAAGGACGAGGAGAAACTAATTGACTGTTCCGGCTGGAGGAGGGCTAAACGACACACGGACGGATCCGCGGATTTCGCCTGAACAGAACATGGACACGTCTTGTTTGTTCTCTGCTCTCTCTGTTTTGTCTTTTTTTTATTTCATCTTTAAGAAATCCGATGATGCTGCAGCAACTACAGAGTCTGTTTTCTTTTAATCAGAAGCCAGAAGGCAAAAGGAAAAATTTCCGCCGCTTAATCATGAGAACAAATACCTTGATTTGCTTATTGAAAACTCTCCTGACTCAAATGAGCTTTTTCACAGACATTTTCCTCCCCCCAGTCTTCTCTCTCTCTCTCGGTTTGCGTCGCCTTTTTCACACATTAATTTTTGGGTTTCTTTCGTCTTGATCTCCTCTGTGTCGAATCCTGAAGCCGTCTGGTTTCTCATTTCCCTCAATTCGCCTCCGTCTGTCAGATCCAAACCTTTCTTTCTCTTTTTTTTAATAATCTCTCAGGTTGTTTTCAGAAGTCCGTCTGGGTTTCTTTGTCTCACCTCCGTACTCTAGATTTTGTCCCTTCTCCTGTGCAGAAGAAGCTCAAAAGAATCTGCATTTTTTTTTGTCGGAGCACATAAACTTAATGTGTCTCTCACCTGAACAAATGAACAAACTGAGGAGCTCTTTGCTGTCCCCGTCAGTCACCCTGGACTCATTTAGATAATTGAAACATCTTGTTCTCCTCCTCGTCGATGCATGTTTTTCTGCCACCTGAACATGATCTTCCTGCCGGCGGGGACAATCTGTCATTTATACGGCGGGATTAATCCGTCACACGGGGCTCTAAGTAGAAATTCACTTTTCCTCCGGTCCCTTCGGAGATTAACTGATTTATATAAAAGGCTGATATTCAGATTTGATCATAAATCTGATCCGCTTGAGCTGCTGCCGTCCTCCCATCTGATGGAGTCTGATCGATTACACGTTTAGGATTAATCAATATTGCGCCGCTCACGGTGGGAGTTAAGACATTAACCTCAACATGTTTGACCCTTTGCGTCCACGGCTCTGCCATCAGGACACCAGTTCTAGGTGGAACTTTAACAGGCTGCCGGTACTATAAGAAGTTGCAGAGTTATGAACATGTCACATATAGTGATAGAATAGGCCAACACATAATCCGGGTACAATTCCCATCAGAAATAACTACAAGTGATTATCGTACATCATCTGTGGAGAAACCAGATCTTTGGTACTGGAAAACGCAGCTTGTCGGTTTAGCATCTCAATTAATGTACCGTGGTCTTTTTTGAGACATTGGTCATCTGGTCAATCCCTAAAAACCACCTCTCTTTGCAATTTCCTGAAGTCTTGCGGTGGTATGACTACGAAGCAGAAACAGGGTGACGATACAGCGCCACAAAGCCTCTAAGAGAGGGGGTCAGGGTGGAGGATTTCGAACACCATCCGTTGGACGTTTCCACGTTTAAATACGATGACCATCTTTCTTATCTGTAACAGTCCTTTGTACCAGCTTTGGAAGATCCTGATTCTGATTTTAGATTAGAAAAAGATCACTCGGGAGGCTTTGGAAGGCAATAACAAATGAGTCCACCCTTTTTCTTGTTTTTATTGGACACGCATGAATATCATGAATATATACACAAAATTTCGTCAGTCTAGGGTTGATTTAACTAGTTTTTGGGTCGAAAGCCAAAAGAAACACACAGATGCCCAACAACAGTGACCTGAGTCCAAAGTTTTCATTTTGTCTGATCATCAGCTCAAAAACCCAAAAAGAGGAAATTCGCAATCATATCAAACTAATCAAACCTCGCTTTGGAGAAGCTGCGCATCAACCTTCGATCAATTTTCTGTCAAGTCAGAAAGTCGGTTATTTCAGCCCAGTTATCCCAGAATACTGATCTCAAATACTGTGTCTCTAAACACACAGTCTGTGTACAGGTTGGTGTATTTACAATATGTGCACCTCTAATCCAAAACGATCAGTATCGATAAATATCGGCCTCCAAGAGCCTGCATCGGTATCTGACTGTACCGTACCGTCTCTTCTATTAGTCTGTCTCTCCTCAGCTTCCTGTCCCATTAAAGTCTAAACACTACGTTGACCGTCTGCGTTCCTTTATATAACAAACGACATCCTCCCATTTGAAATATCGCTGCTGCTTTAATTCAGATAATTGATAGAAATCAGTCCGTCGCAGCTTCCTGTTTGTGTGCCAGATAACTCAAACCACAAATCACTGGCTGTGTCTGCCAGTGGTTCGCCTCTCTGGCCCAGTGCTGTAGGATTAACTGTTATTGGGAGAACGTCGGAACGACTTTGAGGTTTTAATGAGATTGGTGTCAGAGAGGTCACTGTGGCGGCAGTAAAGGTGTTTATTATGAAGGCTGATAATTGGTAATGAGACCAAGGTCGGCAGAAGGAAGGCAAATTAACGGACTCGGTCATTTACAGCTTCCAAGAGGAGGGTGGAGGATGGAGGGAGGTGGCGGTCTTTTCAGCACCGCTCGGCTGAGCGCGGTCTACACGCAGGCTCCTCTGACCACACGATGCGACTACACACTTCCCATAAAGCTAAAGACGGGGGGAGCTTTTACTAGAAGCAGCTGCGAAACCGTGAAAACAGATGTGGGTAATACATAACCAATCCAGCGACAGTGACCACAAACCAGAGACAAATTAGACACCGCGAAGCCGAGTTAGACCAAACGCTTTGTCCAAAGTACAGACTTGCTTTGGGTCGGCCCTGGTCCCCCCCCCCCCGATAATGCTACGTGACTCACAGTCGGAGCTCTTCTACGGTTTGGGCCAACGTGAAACTCTCCCGGTTCAATTATCAGTACAAAAGATGAACAACTGGGTTAGAACATTTCTTTGATACGGAGTCAAAGGTGGAGGCCTGTGGACATAAAGAAAAAAAGGGCAGAGAGAAGTCAAGTGTGAGTCTCAGAGGGCATTTCAGCAAGAAACATCCAATCAAGACAGATTTCTGGTTCCACTTCGCCTACGTCCACGAGGTGCGTGAGGAGGGAAAAGGAAAATGGGGGAACATCAGCTCCCGAATCAGCGGCTCCTCGCTGTTTAGTACTGACCAGGGGAGCCGACATTGTATGCACGCTCTGCTCACATACAACACAACACACACACACACACACACTTTTACACAGTTTTATCCACACACACACACACAGGCGCTGCACACATCACACGCCTGGCGCATCACGTACGTGTACGTGTGTGTGTGTGCAGGTCTGCTTCAGCATCAAATCAGTAAACTATGCCACTATAGAGGGTACGTGTCTTCAAGTGTGTGTGGGGTATACAAAGTGTATGTTTTCGTGTGTGTGTGTGTGTGTGTGTGTCTGCTGGCCTTGTGTGGGCGCCCTGAGTGCCAGACTGAGAAAGTGGAATCAGTTCTCATTCTGACAGGCAATCCAACAGCTTCACCTACTGTGTGTGTGTGTGTGTGTGTGTGTGTGTGTGTGTGTGTCATACTGAAGGACAAATTCTAAAAAAGACTTTGCAGGAGAGAGAGAGAGACTGACTGAGAGACCCCAGAGTGACAGAGTGAAGAGAGAAACAGCGCTGGTGTTGTAGATCTGCACTCGGGCTCATTTCTCCTCCTCCTCCGGCCTCTCGGTGTTTTCTGTGAAAGTTTACAGGGCTAATTAGTAAACGACGGAGCGAGCACAAAACTAATCCAGGCTGTTATCAATCTGCAGGCTCAGATTTGGGAGGCACAGCCACAGACTTTTAAGCTCTGTGAAATCCCGATTTCACGCCGTTTGAAATCGGCTCTGTGTTTTTTTCCCCGCAGATTCGCAGCAGTCCGAGAACGTGAGAGGACGCTCGCCAAACACTTTCTGGCTTCAGTGCGAATCCGCTTCCTCTGTTTTTCACAATAAAAGACTTTAAGATGAACGGAGTTGGTAGGATTTGGATCTGCTGTCCCCAGCTTTAATGTGAGGGATACAAACGGCGACGGAAGCCAAACCGTTCGCTCACAACGAGACGAAAGTCCTCTCCAAGGCTCGGCGGCTTCGACCGCTTTACATCCATGTCATGACCTCACAACATCAAGCCTCCTCCCAGTACAACGCTGATCTCCAACCCCGTCTCCTCCAAATGACGTTTCTACGACGTATCAGATATTTTGGTGGAAACCAAAGGTGCTGCCTGTGAACATTTGACCGATTCATTCAATATCACCGTAAATTAAGGACATTTCGTCGTTACGTTCATAGGAGAGGTGAATCGGTGGCTTTTACGTTCAGAATGTATTTGTCGGTGCAGTTTGGTTGTATTAAAACATCCTTTCTGGGAGACACTTGTGGGATCTCACTCGAACAACATTCATCTTTCTTTCTTTCTCTCTTTTCCTTTAACAATCGTCTTCAGGCAGAGCCGGGTTCCACTGCACACTAGGCTGGCTTTTACTGTCACAGTGTGTGTGTGTGTGTGTGTGTGTGTGTGTGTGTGTGTGTGTGTGTGTGTTCATTTATCTGGTGGCCTTCCCCGCCATCGTCCGTGGAGTTTTCCCGGTTGAACAAAGTGTCTCCACGCAGAGACACCGTCTTCATCCGTGTGTTCTAATGAGAACGTGGGTGAATAAGAGTCAATGAGTCCGATCGAACGAAGGAGAGGAAACGACGACGAGTGGGAACGAACATCAACCAATCAGAGCATTCAGGAAATGAACAGAGAAAACAGATGAATGGGGAAAAGACATTTTTCTGTCATTCATTAATTCACTACTTTCTATCTTCTGTCTCTCCTTCCTCTCTCTTTCCAATACTTTCCCAGCTGCCTGATTATTTTCTTTCTTTTTCTTTCCTTCCTGCGCTCCTCCCTCCCACTCTGTTTTCCTTTCTTCTTTCTTCCCTTTTTTCTCTCCCTCCTTTTCTTCCCTGCGCTCTCTCTTTTTATTTCCTTTTTCAGCCTTACTTCCTCCTTTCTTCCCCCATATGTTCTCCCCTCCTCTTTATCTTTCCATCTTTATTTTCTCCATCTCTCTTTTTTCCTTCCCTTCTACCTTTCTTCCTTGCTTTCATCCTTTCCTCTTATTTCTTTCTTCCTTTATTTTTCTCTTTCCAGTCTTTCTCCATCACCAAAGGTCACTTTCTCAGCTCAGTGACATCCCATTATCTGGTTACCACAGCAACAGCCACACATGGCTGACTAGTGACACTATGCTCTGTGTGTGTGTGTGTGTGTGTGTGTGTGTGTGTGTGTGTGTGTGTGTGTGTGCTGGTCGGGGGTGGGTCTGAAAACCGGGAGCTGTACTTGCGGGGACCAAAATGCTGGACACCAGCAGCTCAAATGGCTGTCTGAGGGTTCAGACCTGGTTTTCGGGTTCAGTTCAGGGTCAGGTTTAGGTCAGGGTTAGGCTGAGGGGCTGGGGAATGTCTGCTGACAAACTGTTTCCCTGTCTATCTGATTCACTGACTCTTGTTTTATGGCTTTTTTACTTTTTTTTTTATTTGTACAATAAACTATAAACTTTTATCATAGTTTTTTTTATCATTCAGACCTCGGACGTTATGACGTTATTATCTATTTAAACACTGTCACTCGGTTCAATGTTGTGAGATCTGACCCCGCAGCTGTGATTGACAGCAGGTCTGTGTGACCTCTGACCTCTCAGCCAAACACACACACACACACAACGAGCAAACAAACACGACGATCCACCGTGTGTGTGTTACCCTCTGACCTTCCTCTTCATATCATCCATTACTGCCATTTGAATAAAACAACCCCTGGAGCTGGTTTTCAGTTGGACCCGTCTTAGTTTTGCTCCTACACAATGAAATAAAAGACCGAAGAGTCCACCTGACCCTGAACTACGCAGGTGATGACAGCATCAGGAAAAAGCCTCTTGCCGCTCCTGTGACGATGATGTAGATTAAAGACGGACATATGGAAACTTCACCAGGTGTCAGCCGCAGGCTCGGGGTTTATGCCCTGGCTTGTTTCAGAGCTGTGCTGCCGTGCGTGGCAGCCGGTGGCGCAGCGAACGCTGCGCAGACAGAGGGGAGAGTCGACTCCACTAAATCTCAGCAAACCCCGGAGGCAGGTGTCCCGCCGTCAGTCGAGAAAGTGCAAGCGGAAAGAGTCAGGTTTCGGGATCCAGACCACACCTCAGAGTCCATCAGGAAGCGCTTCGAGAAACACGAGCCGAAGCTTCTGGAGCGGCCCCCACAGCCGCATCACTGAAAACCTGTGGGTAGATGTTGAAGCTGAGCCTGAAGCCATCTGCAGGAAGAGGCTGAAAACCCATCGTTCAGGACCAGAGAGACTTTTATACCTGCCACAGCAAGAACTAACAGAGCATTAACATTTTAGTGTCTCCTCTTCTGTGACTAAATATGGAACTTCCCCAGAGGTGGACAACCTTTGCCTCCAACTGTGTATTGATGATCTGATCTGATCTGATCCTTCTGTTCACCTCGACCTTAAATCAATGTTCCTCACAGTGAAATAGCAGCTGCAGACAGCGAACCTGGCACATGATCCAAACACTGAAGCTGGGCGGCTTAACTGGAGAATGTGAGGCCTGAAGCTGAAGTGAGACCAGCTGAGGAGACGTCTCGCTCTGCTGGAGCTGTGGGAGCCGAAGAAACACTCTGGGCACGGTGCGGAAAGGAAAAGAAGGGATTTTGACCCGGTTTGTTTTAGCTGATAACAGTGTGATAAAATATGCTTCATCAAGAAACTTCGTTTAACCTTCAAAATGTCCAGCATCTTTGGGAAATGCAAACTTCTGACTCTTTTATTTTTCCACGTACAAATAAATGAGCAGAATGTTCAAGATTTCATCCTTTTGAACATTTTCCAGCATCATTTTCAACTGATTCCTATTATTAATTTTTTAATCATTCAAACTTTAATCTTGGCGTCATCCTTTGGACTTCGTCACGTCATTTTGACATTAACAGCATTCAGGACCTTTTCAGAATATAGAACAGGTGTGCGCCGCTCCTCTCGTCACTTCCTGGTGTCGCCAGGCCTGAATTTGACATCCCGGTCTTTTCCCGACCTTAACCACAGTGGCGGCAGATCAGAAAAGGCCACAACATTGTCTTCTGTCATTTTGTTTGGAGGAACAGTCTGAAAAGAGCCTTGGAAAAATTTCAACATCCAAACTTAATCGAGATAAATTTCAGACACTTACAGTCTAGAACTCTGCGGTGACCGACAGGTGAAGCCTCCAGCCGGTCAGGTGACAGTAGTGACAGTACAGGAAGTTCTCACTGTGGTCCAAGAAGTAAAGAGGAAGTCCGGAGGCGGGGGTGGACCCCCTCAGACGTCCTGCAACAACATAAACACAAAACTAAGTTTGGACATTAGAGCAGAAATGGTGTTTTTCAGCATAAAGTCGTGGCGTAGTTGTCGTGTTCCAGGACCAACGCAGCCACGATCTGCAACGCCGAGCTTCACTAACCGGCTCCGGGTTTTGATTTCCTGAACGGCACCGAGGGATTTAATGACATTTAGGTGGTTGCCTACAGCGACAGCAAGATGTGTCACTGCAAAAAATGCCGGCAGTGTAATCTGGATTGGACCTGCAGGAGGGAAAAACATCTCCACCTCTAAGGTCTGGTGTGACCAACACCTGCAGAGACAATCTCAACTTTTCAAACCAATTCTATCGTTCAAACCCACAGAACTTTAGTTTTTTTCTTTATTTTAAGTTTCCCTGTCCTTTTCTTCTTTTTTTAAATGGCAGATATATATTTGTTTTTGTCACTTGGTTGAAGTTTCACATAGCTTCATTAAAAAGCTGTAACACACTAAGACAAAAACCGGCGGCGGCCTCTTAATGAGCAAAGTTCAGGAGACCTTGGATCTAACATCATCAAGAAGCATTGGTGAAATCACAACAAGCTTCACATTCAAGACAAAGACGCACGTCTCGGTCCCGAACAATATACGAGTTTCTCTACATTCTGACGCTAACTGGGTTTCTTCACCCTGAGGTTTGGAGATCAGGTCTCTGGAGGTTTCAGATCTCACCTGACGGCAGAAATCCAGAAAGACTGAAATCTAATCGGCTGCTCTCCGGCCTGAAGCCAATCTGTCCGGCTCATCTCATTCAAGAGAATCCACCGAGC
Source organism: Xiphias gladius (assembly GCF_016859285.1). Classification (NCBI taxonomy): domain Eukaryota; kingdom Metazoa; phylum Chordata; class Actinopteri; order Istiophoriformes; family Xiphiidae; genus Xiphias; species Xiphias gladius. Next base: position 25,291,794 of record NC_053423.1, read on the forward strand.
CGAGACAGAGCATAAACAGGCACATTAGATCATCATGCAGGAAGGAGGAGAGGAAAACCGGAGGGACATTAAAGGCTGTTTGATGATGTTTCCTTCTTTCCTTCAGACTGTCGGCAGGTTAGTGAGCACGAAGAGGAGAGCGTTTAGTTTGAGGTGTCCGGACACCGAGTGGGATTCTCTCCACAGTCAGCTCCTCTGCGCTCGTTTGACCAGAATCCTCCGGCTCTTGAAGCCAGTGTCGCCGCGGGGAGTTTTGCACGAGCTAACCTTTCCTCGTGAGCTAACGGGAGCCGCTAAGACGAGCGGCGCCCAGGTCGAGGCGGCCTCCTCTAACGAGGTCAAACAGCGGAGGATTATGGGAGAATGAAGAGCAGCGGAGGGATACGAGGAGCAGGAGGAGGAGACCTTCAGATACGACACATGATGGATGATCAACGCCGAAGCTGGTTGCGGAGAATAACTGACGTTTGTCACCCTCTACCAGACCTGACGGACAAACCTGCGGGCAGCCGCTCAGATCGCACCGACCCCAACCTCCCGGACACTCAAATGGAAACTTTATTCACGACAAATGTTCTTCGACATACAGTCAGTCGACTCAAACCAACTGGTATCGTCTGAGTGTCAAAGCCAGATGTATCTGGTCCCTCTGAGCCACACAGCTCCACTGCTTCTAAAAACCATCACAACGCACCAGTGAGACACACTGTTGCTCCGGACGACACGTTCCTTCGTCACCACGAACACACACGCTGCAGTTTATTCTGACTCAGTCCCACACACACACCGACACCGTCCTGCTGCCACAAACACTCACTACAGCATCAGACGTGGACTAATCCGCCGGTGAAAATAGTCCCCAACAAACGCAGTGTATCCCCCCGTTTGTTTAATCAAAGCTACAGTGAGCAGCTGTTTGAGGAAAATGACTGAGTCTTCATTTTCCTTTTTTAAATGTTTGCAGCTTCACGTCAGGGATCGGAGATTCATCTAGATTTGGTTTCACTGATATCCCTGTCAGCAACTCAGTCTTGGTTACATCCAACATATCAAACCTTTCAACAACAAATCTGATCTTTATCGTCCAACCACACACACACACACACACACACACACACACACACCCAAACAAACAGAGTTAGTTTTTCATCAGTTTGTCCTCAAACTAATCCCACATGTTTTCTAAAGTTAATCCCCTGTGACTCTCTCTCACCACTCTGTCTCTCTCTGTCTCTCTCTCTCTCTGTAAGTGTCTCTCTCTTTTCCTGCTGTCATGAATTTACTTTTATCACCACCCTGATATCAACTTCACTTCTTCACCTGTCTTTCTCTCTCTCTCTCTCTCCACTCTCTCTCTCTCTCTCTCTCCACTCTCTCTCTCTCTTTCTCTCTCACTCTCTCTCTCTCTCCACTCACTCCCTCTCTTTCTCTCTCTCTCTCTCTCCACTCTCTCTCCTCTCCCTCTCTCTCTCTCTCTCTCTCTCTCTCTCTCTCTCTCTCTCTCTGTCTCTCTCTCTCTCTCTCTCTCTCTCCACTCTCTCTCTCTCTCCCTCTCTCTCTCTCTCTCTCTCTCTCTCTCTCTCTCTCTCTCCACTCTCTCTCTCTCTCTCTCTCTCTCTCTCTCTGTCTCTCTCCTCTCTCTCTCTCTCTCCACTCTCTCTCTCTCTCTCCACTCTCTCTCTCTCTCTCTCTCCTCTCTCTCTCTCTCTCCACTCTCTCTCTCTCTCTCTCTCTCTCTCTCTCTCTACTCTCTCTCTCTCTCTTTTCCCGCCTCATGACTTTATGTAATCTCTGAAAATCCAAACAGCCTAAAAGCTTTATTGGCAGGACTGCAGAGTTCCCGCTGCCAGAGCTTTCACAAGAACATGGTAAGCGACACATAATAATTTGCAAACACGGGGGTATCGAAATTTGAAAAATATCTTTAGTAACCAGTGTTGCAGCACCGATGGCCAATGGCGTTCACTGTAGTTTAACCTACAGCATGTACAGTAGGTTCATGCGTCACCCAGCCGAAGGCTACGCGAGCATTTCTTTCTCCGTGGAGGACGACGTCCAAAAGGACAGTTTGACGTCGTCTGTTTTGCTCGAGACTCAAACATCAGTCAGTAGAACCGGCAGAGGAGCCGCCTCCGGGGCTCGGAAGCTCGGGGAAGGTTGTGAGGGGACCTCGACCACGCCGCACGTTAACACGACTGTGTTGAACCTCACAAAAGAGTCCAACGCACTTCATTAGCAACCGGAGACCGTTTGACACGAGCGTTTTCATGCCGGTGCGGATGGGTTTCATATATTTCACATGTAAAAGGTCAGACACTAGATGCGAAAACACAACTTTCACATGCAATAAAAGTCGGAATAACAATGTAAAAGGTTTTGGTGTTAAAAAGACTATTAGACAGGTCTTTATTTTGAAGAGACTGATATCAGAGACAGGAGGACAACACTGAGGGTAGCGTCCATCGTCACAGCTCAGATTCATGGGCACAGCCGCTCTCCTCCGACCGACAAACCGTTCCCTCCACTGATTCTTTCAAATCGCTTTTACTTTGCCACTTTTCTGACGCTGCCGTCAAGGAAACGCAACACGTCCCGCACGGACGTTTCACATTAAAAGCCTTCCAGTGGTTTTTAAGGAAATGCTTTTAAAATGAAAAATCTGACCAGGGATTGAGAAAACAAAAACTGCAAACTAGGAGTGACTGGGGTCAGACGGTTTACGTGAACGAGCGAAGGCAGAAAAGCAGAGTTGCGAGCGTGACATGAGTCGTGTTGTGCTGATTTACTGGACTGAATTAGTTTGGTTTCAGCCAGAAACCAAACTGCGCTCGTCCTCAACTGCTGAAGGAACCCGGCTCAGAAATTTGTGGAGGTCTCAGGGGTCACACACCTGGAGGCTGACGATCACGCAGACAGAGACACCGTAGGGATTAGCAGGATCCTCGTTCGAGGAATGGGATCAAACACAGGACGCTTGTGTCCTCATCGACGCACCGGTTCCTGGTTTTAGTTTCCCCCCATGTCGGCGGTTCAGCGCTGCTCAACGGTTCCGCGTTGTAAACGTCAAAATGGATGAGACACCGGCCGATATCAGAGGACAAGATCAATATCGTCTTCATCCAGCAGAAGACACAAAGGACAACAGCTCGATGATAATCTGTTCTACTATCAATAAGTGATCGATCAAACCGCGTCGTGTCAGTTATATCAGCGATGGACGGATTTTTAAACAAGGCTCGTTATCAGCCTCACCCTGCCGTCCATCCCTCTGGCCTGAACACGCCCCACTTCCCGTCCCCGTCCCCGTGGCAACACAAAGGCCATTTAACGAGCCGCGTGCTCGTTAGGTCATGAATCATCGAATCCTCCTCTCCTTCCCCTCTTTCCTCCATCTCTTTGATTTCTCTCCTTCCTTCTTTAATGAAGGAGTGTCGACCTCTCCCTCCGAGGCCGCGGATCATTTTCATCCTTTTTTCTCTCTTCCTCACGTCGATTCCACTTTTCCAGCGTTAATGAAAAGTCGACCGCGGCCTCTTTACTATTCTGGGTTTTACACACATCTTCTACCTCTGCTCCGACCTGAGTTTTTTTAAATCTTCATTTCCATTTTTTCACCGTTTTTAACCTTTTTCTGCAGTGGAAGCTTCGGGCCTGTCCCCACCTGACTTTACAAACCCCCGTTTAACGGTTAATGGCTGAAACTGAAAAAGACACTCCAACCGTTAAACGTATCAACGCACATCTCCGACTTTGCTGACCAGACGGAGAATGCGGGTTCTCGGTCTGGTTTTGCTTCGTTTTGTTTTCAGCCGATCTACCTCAACATGAATTATCCAAGAAAAACTACATTTCCCGGCTCCCTGCGTAGAGGTCCTCACGTCCCGGTACAGTTAGTGATCAGTGCAGCCAGGAGCCCTTCCGTCTGCTAAACCGAGCCAAAACTTCTCAGTGTTGTTTTTCCGTTACGTTTTCTTTTTAGACCCAAATTGAGGGGATTTTAATTTGCTATAGAAGATGGAGGGTGGACATGAATCGGAAACGTATCCAGACCTCTTACTTTACCTCCTTCTCTTCTCTTTACTTGTCTTTCTTCCGGTAAACTTGTATTTCTCCTCTTATCTTTTCTTTATTCCCTTTCTTTTCTTGTCTATCTGCTCCTCATCTCTCCTTTTCTTTCATCCTTCTGGTTCCACCTTCCTCTTAATTTTCTGATCAGCTTATCGATTCAGTGGTTTCTCACCATTCACTTTGGTTTCTTTCCTCCTGATGAAAGAACAGACTCTTATTTTCTTTCATTTTTCTTTTTTTTTATTACTATAAACTCTGACGTATCTTCATCTTGTCTTCATCCCTTCATCGCTCTCTGTCTTCTTAAGGCTGCCTGCTAATGACCATGCTGTTCTTCCTTCAGGACATCCCTTTATTGGTTCTCTTTTCATCTTGCTCATCCCCCTTTTCACCTCAATCTCTCCACTCCTCTGTCCTCACTTATCAATGATCTAAAACTCATTCTTGTCTCCTTTTTTATTTCCTCTTTGTTGATTTGTGTCTGTTCTCTTGTTGACGTCCGTCTCGTCTACATCGAAACACTCACAGAAACAAACTCTCATCTCAAAATCAGCTTTTTTTTAAACAGCATTTTGTGCAGATGCTTCCAGTATCTTCTTTGCCTTTAAGAATCTCGCTGGCCTTTGATTTGGTTTCGGTTTTTGATGTGTAATCATCTTCTCCCCTTCGTTGCTGTGAAGCGCTTTGTAACCTGACGTACTTAACGAACCTGGCGGTGAGACTGTTTGTCCACTATGAGACTAATCAATAACAACTATATAAGTTTCATTGACTGAATAACTTACAATTAAAGATCTTTTTAGGAGAAGAAAATGTAAAGACAGTTGACTGTATCTTGCCCATGAATAAAATCAGTGGATCTTTTAAAAAGTGGTGCAGTGCTCGTTCAACACGTGTTTGTTGTCTCAGTAATAGTTCAATATTTGAATCAACTTTCTAATCATCATCATCTCATTTCCACGTCACTACTATGTCATGATGATGATAATAATAATAATGGATCCTATTTGTCAGATACCTGATCAGAAAATACTGGGCCACAAATTCAAAAGGACCGTTGTGACACAAACACTCGTGAGTTTATCAGGTAAACCCAGCTAAAACTAATGCAGTGGAACACAACAGGCCTGTAATAAATCCTCCCTTCACGAAGGTTACGACGTTCCGTTTGTCTTGATCTGTTTGAAAGCGGTGTTGATTTAATGGTCACGTCGGAGGCCGTAATTTGTGCTGCATCTCAACTGGCTTTTTTCAACCCAAGGAAGCTGGGATTCTACATCTGGGCCTCGTTCGCACGTCGGAGCTCCTCATCCTGTTTCTAAAGCTGAAAAAAAAACCAACTTTCGGCCGCTTGTATCCCGAGCGCCTCAGTTCAGTTGCTACCTGGGGGAGGTTGGGAGGTCGACTGGTGAACCGAGAGCTTTTTCATCATCATGACCATCACCATCACTGTAGCAAATGACTCAAAAAAAGCTTGAATGTCAGTGAGTGTTTCAGGTATTTTTACATCCTCCTTCCTCTGCGTCCGTGTCAGATGTTTCATGCCTGTCTGTCTTGATGTCTTGTTTTCCTCCTTGTTCCCGTCCTCTCTCCTCTCTCTGTTATTTTTGAGTAGAAAAGCTTTCGCAGGCTTCTGATTTCTCAGCATCGCAGCTGAAAAGTCGGCCTGTCAGGCAAAGAAACATCTTTATCACAGAAGGGGAGCGTTATTATCAAAGGAGAATCGTCGACTCAGCTCAGGAATAAAAAAGAAAACCATCCTCCAGGTCTCCAGCTTACAGACTTCGCACTTAAGACTCACATTAAGCAATTGCTCAGCTTTGTTCTGCTACACACGACCGACTCCATTTCTTTCACACAGGACACTGATGTGGGTTTTTCATCTTTTGTCCATTTCATCTCCCTGTGCTCTCACCTCTTTGTTTCATCGGTGCCGGTCACTGTGACCTCGCCTCACCCCCACGATCAATCAGTCACTCACTGCTCACCGTTTTCCGTCCGGTGGGATTTTAACATCCAGAGTAAATGAACCTCAAAACGCTCTAACGATCCTTCAGGAGGTCATGAAGGTCTGGAAAAAAAAAAAAAAGAAACCCCTCAGGAATAAGACATCACGTCATGTTCTGACCATCAGCCAGCTCCTGATCCATCGGTCCAGCAGCTGTATCGCAACAAAGGCTCTGGATGGGCGAGTTTATCAAATGTTTTCCTAAGTTGGAGACAAACTTCCCTCTGCGACTGCATGAAGAAAAAACCGTCCTGTCCTCCTGAGAGCAACCCTTCGCATTTCCACTACACTGAGTCCCACAACTGGACAAACTCTCAAATGCTTTATGCTGAAGGGCGGCGGGTATGTCGGTGTTACAGTTTCCTACTTGAAACGAGTGACATGAGGCCTGAACATGCCGTGATGGTGAAAAGGACACTTCCTCAGGGTGACGCTCTATAAGACCATAGTTGTCACAGTTCAGGACTGAGCCAGGTTTAAGCAAAACCAATCAGACCAGTTGCGTCGGGAGACGATGCCCAACAGAAATCAGCATTAGACCTTAAAATACTGTGAAAAATACCACGTCTTCACTACAACTGGGCCTTTTGGCTTCACATGTGACAAATCGCTGCTTTCTTTTTGTCTTATGTCAAAATAAACCGGATTTCTTTAGGTCTTTGACTGTTTGACTAACAATTTGAAGACGTCACCTTGGGCTTCAGGAGACCGGGATGGTTAATTGGACAATTAGCTGATGATGAAAACAACAGTCCTAGTCCACTGACAAGACGCAGCGAGTGAGTCAGGAGCTGTGCACGTGAACATCTGTCACACTAGTTTGTTATCTTTTAACATCTATTTAAATACTTAACGTCTCTTTAACTTCATAATTTGGGTGGGCTCAGAGAAAATGAGCGGGCCTTGCCCATCGAAGACCATCAGGTTCTAAAAGGCTGTTTTTGTCCCCAGTAGGTAACTATTATAACTATACCTGCAATTCACCAGTTCAATCAGTCGACCAGCCACCGGCGCTTCATTAAACTCTCGCCCTCATCACCCGACACGACAAATTAGAAAGCGATTTCACGCTGCTTTGAATACTGTCCAGTCCAGGTGTCTCGTCTCATAATCTGTCCATGCACAGACTGACATATTGTCATCGCTGATGTGTAACCATGTAATCATCCAATTACAAAATCCTTCTGGGGAGCGGGGTCGACGCCAAGAATAGAATCTCTACCTGAAAAGCCTGAAAATGTCAAAATCTTTACATGAATGAATCTGGAACACGCAAACGCGTCGCACGCTTCAAAGAGGGAAAGGTGACGAGCTGCAGGTGGTGGACATGGCTCGTTTTCAGCGGCAGAATCAGAGAAAGAAAAGGAGGAAAAGCAGCAGAAATCTGAGGTCAGAGGTTATACAGGTCTCAGACAAAGAGAAAAATGTTGCCAACAGCAAACAACATGAACTTAATTGGTGCCTTCTCCTGTGGGCTGGAGGTCAAAGGTCAAAACTGACTCACACACTCACGGTCTGTTGACAACAGGGCTGACCTGACTCAAACTAGGCCGGTTCTCCTCGTTGCCTCGCTGCAGCGCGGGGTCAAGGGTTCAGGGTCAACCGATTCCCAACACTGCAGCGTAGCGCCACGAGGGGGGGGGCACTGTGAGCTGCTGTGGCATCCCCCCTATTTTCCCTTACATTTACAAAATCAACTCCAAAAACCTGTGTGAAATTTATTGACAACAATAGTCGATTTTTGATTTTTTTGGGGGGGGGTCATTATTGGTCCTGTATTTTCCAGCTAATTTCCTGAAACCTTCCTCATGATTTCCTAAAAATTAGCTGCTATTGAGCTGTTGATTACTGGGATGCAGCTTGGTCCTAATTATAAGGGGAATGGTGAAAGTGTTAGTTGCTACAGATTATTAAGCAACTGACTCGTTTGAGTTGAGTTTTTATGAAAAAACTAGGAGATGATGCAGTAGATGAAGGAAAAATTGTTTATAAAAAGACGCCAGGATTCATCAGAGTTTCCTAGAAAGACTCTAGAAAATCAGAAATGTTTAACAGCTAAATACCTGCTCATTTTTAGGAAAGCTTCCAGGAAATATTTTTTTTTTAATATGATTCCAAACTGAGAACGACCTTTGAAAACTTCGTTGGACAAAACAAGTCATTTCTAGGCAAAATGACATTTTTTCTATTTTCTGACAATGTATGGACTAAACACTGAAGCAATCAATAAAAAAATAACAAATCAATCAATAACGGTAATCGTTAGTTGCAGCGTATGATATTTACAATGGGTGAAATATTAAAAACCAAGACTCTGTGGCTTCTAGAGCTTTAATCCCAACCCGACTACCAGGAGAGACACCGCTAACACTCTGCTCATACACCCTCAAGACAGGACAAAACCACTCGCAGCATCCACCGGGAGGAGGTCAAAGGTCGCCGAACAGGCGTCAGTGGACGAGCAGAGAAAGGCTGAGGAGGACATTCAACATCTGACACCAGAGACAGTCTTTGAACAGGGACAGGAGCCACCATCTACCCTAATATACAACAACCTTTAGCTGTTCAGGTGCCTGGAGGTCACTACAGGATTGGCCTGACATTTACTTTAGATTTCATCTGTTGACTCTGTTCAGATTTTTCAGCAAAAAACATCATTATCAGTAAACCTAACCTGAAAATGTCCCGTTAGTGGTTGAACAAATATGAAGACAGCGAGGTTTTGTTTCACAGGTTCCCCGCTCTCGGCTGCGCCGCCGGTGTTTAATGCTACCGACGCGTCTCTGTCACCAACACTGGCTGTGGTAAATAACAACAGTGACTAACTGTGAACAGCTGGGCCTGCAGCGGGTTTTAAATCTCCGCTAAACCCTCCGATTTGATCCGTTTCCAGCCCAGCTTCTTCCCCATCTGTCGCTCGTTCGTCCATCCCCAGCGAGCGGCGGTCAGCCGGCAGCGTCTGCTCAGCCACCGAGGGGACGCCACGGCCCGAACACGACCCAGGTCGCCGCCGCAGGACGCAAAGATTTCTCTAGATCCCACACAGGGACTGAAGTTTTTTATGTACCTAGTGCAAAATGAAGAAATCTATTTTTCCTACTCTTTACCATACACATGGTCTTCACCAGCAGATGGATAAACTGAGTTTATCGGCTGCTAAGATTAGGAAATCATCACCGTCCTGATCTGACCCTTGACAGTCGAGCAAACTCCGTCCAACGGTGAAGACAGTGGGAAACGGTCGAAGGCCCTGGAAAAAAACTACAGTGAGGGGACCTTGAGCGGGGATCGTTTTGGTTTTTTTCCCCTTTCATCGGATTCTCTGCAGAAAAATGTCTCTTTAAACCGTCACTTAACACTGGAGCTGAAACGATTTGCTGCTCAGACCATTAATCAATAACAAACATATCCAGCCATTTTTTTTGTTTTTTGATAATCAACGAATCGTTACAGTCACAGACTATCCTTTGGTTTCTCAGACAAAACGAGACATTTAATGACATCACCTTTGGTTTTAGGAAATTTCGATGAGCATTTTTCACTATTTTCTGACGTTCAATTATCGATTGATCAGGAAAATAATGAAAATAATTGTGAGCCCACTTAACGCCAGCCAAAAGTCTATTCGTCTCTGACGTCCGGTGGCTCAAGTTGTCGCCTCACTGCAGTGATGTCGCAGTGTACTCAGGTGTGTCCAGCTCCTTCTGACATCACTGCTGGGCGTGGTTACAGGTGCAACGGACAAACGCAAGATGCCGGTGGAAAAAAGCTCTTCGGTATTTTCTTCATAAAACCCAGACTGTGGGCCTCAGAACTTTGTTCGTTTTTATGACTAAAGAAAGAAAAAAAATCATTTTCTCCTCATCTGCTGTGACACCACAGAAGAAGAGCGGCTGTCTCCCGACCAGAGTAGAAGTCGTACAGCGCCTCTAGTGGACGTTACAGTGATTGACAGTCAGATTTTTGGAGCAGCAGAGGAAACAGAGGATCAGAGATGACAGGATTACACTGGATTCATACAGACCAGATTATCTTCCCAGAGTGCACTCTGTGTGTGTGTGTGTAGGGGGGGGGGGGGATTAGGGTTTTATAAAAGCTCAGAATTGGCGGTATGTAGACAGTGTGTGTCTGAACACACAAACATCGTGTGTGTTTCTGCTTTAACCTTCCATCATATTTTAATACGATCCTGTGAGTGTGTGTGTGTGCGTCTGTGGGATTATGTGGATGGATGCACATTTCACATGTTTGCGTACGTACGGAGGCTAAAACGATGCGTTACTCACCAAAGTTCTTATTTGCAGCCTCAGGGACGTTGAGACATCTGAGAACTAGATAAAGTAGACGTCTGCCGTGTCGCTGCCAAGGCTTCTTCTTGTTTACAACACCTCACAAATATATTGTTTCATTTTTAAAATAAGACTCAGTCATTTTCCGGAAACAGCTGCTCACTGTAGCTTTAATCAAACAAACACGAGCGGAGACGTAAAGCGTCTGCTGGGGACTATTTTCAGTGGCGGATTAATCCACATTTGATGCTCTGCTGAGTATTTGGGGCAGCAGAAGGACGTGTGTGTGGGACACAAAATAATAGTTGGAGGTGATGAAGGAACGTGTCATCCACTGCAACAGTGTGTGTGTGTGTGTGTGTGTGTGTGTGTGTGTGTGTGTGTGTGTGTGTGTGTGCGTGCGTGTGTGTGGGGTTGGGAAGCTGTTGCTGTGGGCAACCAGTCCAGGCAGGTGGCCGCCCAGGCATCCCTCTGAGACCACTGACTTAATGTCGTAAAAGAAAATGGAAGGTGTGTGTGTGTGTGTGTGTGTGTGTGTGTGTGTGTGTGTGTAAATGGACTGTATCTTATCAACTAGTCAAAGCGCTTTACTCTGCACGTGCCACCTTTACCCGTTCACACACACGTTCATACAGCACTTTTTTTCTATACATACTGCGCTTTCCACACACACACACACACACACACACACACACACACTCACACACTGATGATAGATCGGGGGCAGTGTGATTCAGTATCTTGCCCAGGGACCCTTCGACCTGTGGACTGGAGGAGCCGGGCATCGAACCAACAACCTTCCAGTTACTGGACGACCCGCTCACGCTCCTGAGTCACATTTCCAAAAAGTAGAAATGTGACTTTTAGTGATATCACAGCTTTTTCTATTAAAACTACATCATAAGACTTTTAACACTCTCTTTTATTTTCTAACCTTATGTTCAAAATATGACTTTTTCTCAAAATTAGTTTATTCCTGTGACTTGACGAGAGTTTTTTCTCAAGATATTATGAATTTATTGTAAAATAAATTAGGAACTTTTTTGTAAAAAATATATTTTTGTAATACTGTAATATGATTCCTTCTCAAAATATCAACTCTAATCTTCTATTTCAACTTTTTTCCTCAAAGTATCAGCAATTCAGTTTGTAATGTTATGACCTTTTCCTCATAAAGTCACAAACTGGAGAAAAAAAACAAACCAAAAAATATATTTTTTTTTTGAATCAGTGGAAACTATTTAGACACAGTCAGTCTGTTCCTCACACACACATACACACACACACACACACACGCCCGCTGTCTCGTCTTGTCCCTCTTCCTGCTCCACGGATGCCGGTTCCCACGGAAACGCTTCTCGCCTCCTGCCCCCAGCCAATTACATCCTTGAAGTTAGAAGGCCACCAATGGGGGCTCAGCTTGGTGAGTTATTTTTAAATTCCGTGTGAGCGAGACGGACGGAGAGACAGATGGACAAATGGACGCCTCAACGGGCCGACACAGGGAGAGAAGTGTGTGTGTGTAACTGTGTGTGTAGGTTTGTTTCACATCTGAGACTTTCAGTCTTGTTACTGTCTCAGCTCCTCTCTCTCCCTCCCCCTCTCCCTGCTGGTGGACACTGTGACCAGACCACACTGAAGACGACAGCCCTCATCAGGCCGACGCCCACAAACAGCAGAACAAGATGGTGTAACGCGGCGTCTCACTCTGTCAGAGACTGAGTGTGTAGGGAGATGAGTCCTTGTGTAACTTGTCCCGTGGAACGGGTTCAGGTGCCCGTCGTCTCCGCTCAGCCACATCTCTCCTCCTTTACGCTTCCCTCCTCGTCTCCCTGCCGCAGCGCCGTCCCGAGCTCCACCCTGACAGAAGACGTAGTCAGGTCACAGTGGCCGAGCGAAAGCGAGCGCGATAAAACGGCTGCTTTCCTGGAGAACCAACAGGACGAGGCCGGTGTGGACGACTTCACGTAGAAAGCGACAGGCACACGAAAAGCGGTGGCCAACTATTTTCTTGCGGGATTTGGCGACTTTTCAACGAAGCACCGAGCGAGAGAACCAGTGACTTTTAGGGCAGCCTTTAAATTCCTTCCCTTGAGGAGAGTCGCTGATATTTCTGAGTAAAAGCGCCATCGGTGTTTGTGGGCTCTAACTGTGCCTAAGCGACCAATCACCGATCCCCATCGTTTGCCTGGGTAACTACTTCTGCTCTGTTTTTGTCGTTAATGAACAAAAACAAATTCCAGTTAGATTAAAGCTGATCCCAGTCTTTGGATCCTCTCTATTCCTGGTACCTCCAGCCGGCATAGAAGGCTCTGGGAGACTTGGAGGTAGATTCGGACGCCTGTTGATGTGATGGCAGCGGCTTGAAAAACAACAACAGTTGATGGTAACGGTAGTTAGAGTCAGAACCGTCGTTACATTAAGATCTCAGTCATTTGCAAATTAGAGTGGGACGTCATCCAACGACGTCTGGCGGCTTCTGGAGCAGCTCCAGTCACTTTCCTTTGAAAAGAGTCGGCAAAGATCAGGTATGACGGCGACTTCGTTTCCACACACTCAAACGCAACACAGGAAACTGCGCGTTTGAAACGTTTGAGACGACAGGCGCGTGGAGTAGCTCTCACATCACTGCCCAGAAGAGACTTCCCGCCGCGGGGCTGAACCGGTGCCCGTATATCTCCTATCATCTTAAATAACGGCCTGACAGCGGGTCACGGTGATTTTCACAGTGCTGAAGTGGCCGATTTTCCCCAGTTGACCGTCCAGCAGCTCCCACACAGGCCGGCCCGATCTGAAATGTGCCGGAGCAAAGCAGCAGAAAAGCTAAAAAGCTGCTCTGTCAGATGTTTCACAGCCGGGAGATTCATCTCTCCGATGCTTCTGTTGACAGGAGAAACCTCACCAGAGAGTTTACAACCGCTGAGGAGGAGGCTGTTGGTCGGAATTCTCTGGACCGGCAGGAAAAATGCGTCAAATGGTTTGAAATTGGATCGAAATTTGATCTGAGGAAACAAATCCCCCAAACTATCACTCGCCCCGTCCGGTAAAAAGGAACTATCTCCTCCCCTCTCCTTCCTCTGAACTCTCTTTGTCTCTGACGCCAATTTTACACCCCAGTGATCGTCAACACATTGAGAAATCATGAAAATGACTCGTTAAGATGTGTATCTGTCTGCAAAAATAAAACTAAACCGAGTCTTGATCAATGATAAGTGCAATTTTAAGTTTGGCCAAAAAACAAACAAAAAAAAAAGCCAGTCTAAACATGTGATAAACTCTGACTAAACACATTTTAAACACAGAATAAACACGTGATAAAGCTGGGAAAATAAGCAAACGGAACGCTCCGACCCCCTGTGAATTTGGGAAAAACCCCGGATAAACCAAGTTTAAGACGAGACCACATCTTGGCTAAACCCAGCCTGAGTACTAACAAAACCCCACCGGGGCTAAACCTCAGATGAGACCAGACTAGAGGCAAAACTCCGGCTACAGTTTGCGATACTGCAGCTGCCACATCAGAGCTGTGCTGTGCGGGACTGCCCCACCTTCTGCCAGAAACCAGATATCTACAGAGCTCCCCAGGTCCCGAAAGATCTCAAAAAGAGAACGTAGAACGTATCGGCACTTCGCAGGCCCCGTCTATTCTTGGTGGCCTGGGCATGAAAATGGAGATGATACTGATACATTAGTTATGTTAGAGAGATTTCACCAGGAGCAACTGCTGGGTTCCTCGCTGTGTTTGGAAAACTTTTTGGATGAAGTCCTTCAGCACATGGACGTGAACTAAATCAGGCTGAGCTACAGAAACATCGCTTGTTAGGAAGATAGACTCACTGCAGGTAAACACAAATTAAATAATCAGATATCAGCAAAAACCCTAACTGAGCAACACCAAGTAGAGTGTAAACAGGCTCCACTGTGTGCAATGTCTCTGATGACACACACACACACACACACACACACACACACACACACACAGTGACATTCGGTGTGTTGTCATCAGTCGATCTGTCTTTGTTAGCGCCGCTGTTCAGAGCTGGAGGATCAGCTTGTTAGTCTGAGAGATGTCACCCAGCAGGAAATGTCATGCTGTGTGTGTGTGTGTGTGTGTGTGTGTGTGTGTGTGTGGTTTCTGCTGCATCTCAAACACAAATGTCGACAACCTTGTAGAGTCAGGTAATACAGGAGTGTTGTGTGTGTGTGTGTGTGTGTGTGTGTGTGTGTGTGTGTCCTGACCACAACATGACTCCCTTGGTTGTTCGGAGAAAATTACTTTCTGCTGAGAAGTTTACTGTTTGGTCAAAAGCTTCACTAAAAGTCAGGGATGACTGTTCTGATCCGTCTCTTTTTAGACCTGTTTACTTGATTCGCAAGAGGCCAAGGGTCTACGAGTGATCCCTCATACCGAGGCTAAAACAGTCCGAACAGATCCGATCTTTGAGAGAAAGCAGGACGTGATCCCCTTAAACCTGCAACATCTCATTTTTTGTCCACTTGTTGGAGTTGATGCGTTGAACTTGTGATCAAACAGTTGCTTATTGGTTCTGGTCTCCACCAGCTCCTGAGGGAAACCGCTCCGCTACGTTCACCAGCCGGTCCCTGACCGGGTCTGGCTGCTGTTTGCTGCTGAGCAGGTAGTGGACGCTGGCTTTTTACAGATGTTTTCAGTGAAAACATCTGCCCGCTGCGGTCGGAAACGAGGCTATGATGGAAAATTGTGATGCTAGTCACCTTTTTTGCTGTAGTTATATTAACCTATGGAATGCACCGATTGCTCGCCGTTCCGTTGACCTTTGGGGTAAAAGGACGCCAGGCAGGCGGCCTTCGTCCCCGCAGCCGCGATGGAACACTTCCTATGTTGTGTGTCTTAGCGCTTTCAACAGCTACACGGCAGCTCCTCCCTTCTGTGCTCACTAAAGCGCATGAATGCTCTACTAAGTTTTGTGCTCCTTGCTCATTGCTGTGTGACCTTTGATCTGTGTTTGCCTTAGACCGTCTAAACTTGCAGAAAGACAAGAGCTGAGTCCTGTTGCTACGTGGAACGGGAAGATGTCGGCAGGATCGCTCGTGCGAGGGGACTTCTGGAACGCTCGGTGCTGAAGGCGGAAGCCTGCACAGCTGAAGGGCCACCCCAGGTGAGCGTGGCCCGGAGCAGTGGACAGGTAAACGGTGAGCTGAGGCTCACTGTAAGGCTCCGTTAGGCCGAGGGGAGCTGCAGGTTCAGCTGATGAGTCTCTGTGGCTTCATCAGCACCGGAGCCTCCTGAAGATTAAACACTGTTTTCAAAATATCCATTACGGCGGCTTTTATAGCAACAACAACATTAGCTCGCCGCAGCAAGTGAACGGACCGGAACGGAAAACTGTACTTAGCGTCGATCGGTTGGACGCCGGATTCGTTTAACGAGATCAGCGTCGACGCCGATGCGTCCACCACTGACCACTATCGGGACAAACGTCACATCTGAGCTGCATTTCTGCTAAGACGGCAAATGTGTGTTCAAACTGAAAGCGAGGGGATTTTCAGAAGCGGGACTGACGCAAAGAAAGTCGGTGAATTTGTTCTACGTGGCACAAACGTATTGTACAGTGAGAAACAGAGCTGAGATCAGTTTACATACTCCAGCCCCATGAACACAGTCTGTACCAGCTTTTTATAGCTGCAAGGACTCATTCTTTATTTGCACAAATTCACCCCCCGCCCACCCCCCCTCCACTCACACACACACACACACACACACACACACACACCCTTTCAGTCAGTCCAGAGCAGCCGAGCAAAGAGTCGAGAACACATCACATCTGAGCTCCATTAATTTTTACTTGCAATAATATTCAACACACACAAGTGTGTGTGTGAGTGGAGGGGGGTGGGCAGGGGGGTGAATTTGTGCACACACACACACACAGATACACATTCACATGCACACACACTCTCACAGAGGCAAAAGGATAATGAAGGCCACACATGGGCAGGCAGGTAGGTACAAAGCAGGAATAATCAACTGTCTCCACACACACACACACACACACACACACACACACACTTCAGACACACACACAGTGTATTATCTGGCAGTGTGTTGACGTGTCTCTCCTGCAGGCTGCAGAGCTGCTGCAGCTCTTAACGCAGAAACAGGAGAGACGAGACAATAACCTCGCTGCTATTGTCTCGTCTCTCCCGTTGCCTCACAGTATGTAAATCAGATGTCGGTTGAACAGATGTTGGGTCCTGACCTCGCTGTAATGGCTCGGTTCAGAACAGTCCAAAGTCAGAACTGGGTGGATCTCTGTGGTAGGAGTAGGAGTTAATAAGGAGCTAGCTCTTAGATGTGTGGAGAAGGATGTTTGTGTGTCCAGGTGTGTGCTGAGGGCAACACGCTAAGAGGTCATCATAGCGCCACTTGGTTTTGGTGACCAAGACCTGACCCAGGACCAGAGTTGTGCTGGGTCCAGATTATATTCAGACTAATGGGGTCAGGTTGGGTCCTGTTCTCAAAGACTCCTCCGCTGATTCAGTGTGTCTCTCCTACAACACAGTCAGACTCATGGTGGGAGGTTTAAAGAAAGGATATGAAAATCGATGCAGCAGAACCGGAGTCGCAATCTTCTCCCTTCTCAAAACCTGGTGCCTACATTACCCACAAGGCACCTGGACCTCTGATGGCTGGGTGAGAGACTGGGATGCGTTATGCTAGCAGCTGCTAATGTACCCTGGAGCCTGCAGCAGAGACCACCCCCGGATTTGTTTTACTTTTCAAACCCGTGGTCTTCAGACCCGAGCGACGCTGACTCGAATGACATCACCTGAGGACATTTATCACTCTTCGCACGGCTCCCTGCGGAGACACTGAAGGATTTCCAATGGCGGGAATGACCGGGAACGGATGCTGAGGTGGTAAATCAGTGGCCCCCTTCAAATGCAACGGCTCTTGGGTCTGTGTTCGGGCAGAACCGTGCGATAAAAACACGCCCTCATCTGACCAACTCTCACTGCGACAAGTCTGGGCCTGCGACTCCACTGCGACTTTCCTTTTCTGTCCAAACCCACTGCCGACTGTAACTCACTCAAAACCCGACAACAACAAGCGGCAGCAGCAGGTAAACTCTGCTCCTCCGAGTCCTGACCCGCCCGCCTCCATCTGATCCCTCATATCTGCACTCTGCAGTCCGCCTGCCTCCACCTCCATCACTTCATCTCTCCGCCGTGGCTCCGCTGCAGCCACCGTGTCAGCCTCTTCTGCTCTGTGGCCACGCGTTTCTGCCGCAATGCCGACGACGTGAGCGACGCTCATCCACTGAACAGTCTGATCCCCCTGCTGAGCATGCTGGGATACTGCTGCTGCCGTGGCAACCGAAAGAAAGAAGAAAAGAGTCTGGGAGGAAGGGATCGAAGAAAAGAGGAGGGAGAAACCAATAATGAAGGTCCGATCAATGGAAAGATAAAAGGATGAACTTAAAGAAGGGAAGAAGGGAGGAACAGAGGAAGGAAGGAAAGAAGGATAAAGGATGAAGGGATGAGACAGAGATGAGACGGCGACGCTCGGTCTAAACCTGCTGGAAATCAGATTTACAGAGATCTGACGACACAGCAGGACACACACACACACACACACACACACACAGGGGCTCTGTCCCGTTGGTTAATCCGCTCCCGGTCTCCCCTCTCTGGGATTACAGCGTCGCTGGGAGCCCCGGAGAGATCAGGAGCGGCATTCAGCAAACACCTACATACATGCCCCAAAGTGAGCTGCGGGTTTCAGAGCAGCTCGACTTGATCAGTATCAACTCTATAAAGCCTGACTCAAAAAGCAGAGAGCTGTGAGAGAGTGAACTGGGGGGAAATATGAACAAATGAACTAGAATTGATGTCTTCGTATCAGCAGCACTGAGGTGCTGGTAGGTAAAATCATCATTGGAACTTCAGTATTTTGTTTATGCTAGAGATCAAACGGCTGACAAGTGTTATCAGAAGAAGGAGCGTTACCATATCCTTCTAATAGCGTAGCCCTTTGTCCAATCGATCACTGAAAAAACTCCTAATGTATAGGTGAACTTCAACATGTCGTAGTTTCAGTTTTCTTTTTTCATATCGGTTGAGTTCAGCTTCATATTAAATCAGTTATAGAAACTTTAAACTAAACTATATAATCAACTGGGAATCTGTTCTAGGATTAGTGCCCGACCTTTGGAAAACTCTTTCAAGCAGCTCACAACAAGAGCGTGCTCAGACCTGCTAACAGTGTCTCCTCTGATTCCTCGCTTCAATGGAGAACACTAACTTCTGCCCTCTAGCAGGAGATTTACAGTCCCCCGACTTAAACGTGACGGAGCTCATTTATACGTCGCCCTGTAACTGATGCTAAACCAAGATCAGTGTGCTGCTGATTGAGATCTGAATCCGGAGAATATGATGCTTTTTGTACGATTGTTGTGATTGTGCCGCGTATGACCGGGGTCATATGTTTAACTGTACAATTAATAAGTATCCTATCGTTTCGTATCGTATCGAACCCTGTCGTCATGTATCATAAATGGTATTGATTTGGAACCAGCCTGATTACTCATTGTATGATAACTATTTCACTGTGTTACATAAAACCCTGGAGCTGCCATAAAGAGACTGTCCCGCTGTAAGAAAAAAAAAAAACGAAGAACAAGCCCATTGGTCGTCTGTGAAAAGCAGAATTTTGACCCATAGTTGCATCTTATTGTGAGGGGACCTCTAGTGGACTTAGTAATTATGACGGGAGCAAATGAGGAAGTCAGTTGACGTAGTACAAAGCACCACAAAGTCCATGTTATGAAGAGGATGGGGTGGAAATCTGGGTTGACGAAACACTGGACTTTCACTCAGGAACTGAAGGTCAACATTTCTTTTGTCCATGACCATTCCACAACTTTACCCACGGGTAAACATTTCGACAAAGGTCTGGTGAGCCAGCTGCTGGAACGCTCCAATGGGTGGTGTCCGAGCGTAGTGACTAGTGACCTATATGGTCGTTTAGGTTGTGGACTTAAATGTCCCGATCCCATCTCTAAAGTCTGCTAAATTTTCAGACAAACTCTATGTCAAGGCAGCTATGCTTGCAGTTTCCTGCTTCCAGTCTTTGTGCTAAGCTAGGCTAAACGCATCCCGGACCTGTCTCTGTAATGGGACATCTGACTCTGGGGAAGACAAAACGCGAGTAGGTGCCAGTGCGAGTGTTTCTTTAAGGGCGTTGCCTCTCTGATTTGTCACTGAACAGACGGAAATTTGCCATCCATCTCAGTTTGTTTTTGAATTCTTTCGACACATTTCCTCTGCGGCCTTTTCAGAACTCCGATAAGTGTTCAAAAGCCCCTCATTCGTCAGCTCCAAAAAACCCAACCGCTGCTTACTTCTTTTGGTCAAAAAGGAAACAAACCTGAGGGACACATCCTCAGCTTTGTACACTTTAAATCTCAGTTTTTCTAGCTTTCTTGTCCCAGAAGAGCCTGAGGCACGAACGCACTAAAGCCTCCCACCTGTGTGTGCTGTGTGCTGGCTCGCTGTTTTGGGTTGTGTTCAGACAAGTTAACCTGGGAATTTCTCCATCTCGGCTGCAGTACAACTCACCATCTGGCAGATTAGCTGTTAAAACTCAGTGAAGTGAAGTTAAGCGGCGCTGGCAGCCTCACCACTGTCAGACGTTACATTTACGAGGAGCAAAGACAAAGACTGAGAAGTTTTTCATTCGCTCCCAAAAGTTGATTTTTCTCAGATACTTCGAGTCGTTTCAATACCGTCAAACACTGCAGCTGTACATTCACACACACACATTCACACAATAAAAGTACTATTGTTGTGTTTTACAATAAACACTGACAAGTATCTAAGTACAGATTCATTCTAATTAGAAACAGTCAACGCGGTGGAAAAACAAAAAAACACAAAACAAGTATGAAGACAATTTGTCTTTTTCCACTGCACAACAATCTGACAATGAATCTGAGCCTGGTTTGGTCCCAAATCAAAATGCCAAGTGTGTGCAAACCATATGGAGGGTTCCTGTGAGCACTGCCTTAGACCTGAGAAAGACCAGTAAGGTGTGTAGGTTAAACCCGGGCTAAAGGTGAAGCCCACTAGAAGCATAGAGAGAGGTGAAAACAAGCTTTTGTTGAACATACCTTTAGAGACATTAGTTTACACTGCAGCGCCAACATTTACTTAGAGTCATGAGACAGAATACGTGGAAAACCTAAAAACAAAAGTGCTGCTTTATTCAGAAATAGAAGCACAAAGGTGTTCTCAAAAACATCCTTATGTCACATGTGGTTGTTGTTCAGGAGCTGGTTGAGTCCGACTTATTCAGATTAACTGTAAGTTCACATCAAATACTTCACAGCGGAGCCACACCGGGCAGAGGTCACCAACCCCGAGGTCACAGACCAGAACTCGCTCTTGGGCCAGTGGCCGGTCGTCAATACAAAAACCGTCATAGGAGCAAAAGAGGTTGGGAACCCCTGAAATCGGCAACTGAACCTCACTATATCTGAGTCCCAGTTAACCATAAGTTAAATGAATGTTTGTGCGAAATTTGTCAGATATTGTTCATTCTATACCAGAGTCAAGTGGCTGGTCACCACAAAACCCTGTATTTTTCTAAGGAGCTTTAGTTTAGTCTAGTTTATTGGGATCCCAGCGAGCTTCACTTCCCTTGAGCCCAGGAAGGTCTCATGATTGGATAGATAGAGTTATGTGATAATAATAATGGTAAATCTAAAAAGAATATCATTAGTTGAATTGTCTGGTCAAACTGAAACAGTTGCTTAAGTATCCAGAAACTTGATTCTTTACAGATTTGTAAGAGAAATAGAACTACATTCGAATAATTCTTCTTTCTAAGAAAAGTGAGATTTGAAAATGTGCCAGGTCCAGATGTGTAGGTGGGTAATCGGGACAAAACCGTAACAAGCTTATCCCGTTTAACAAGCTGTGGGGAACTACTGCATCAGCAGCTGACGGAGAGTCAAAGAATCATTGCAGAAAGGCCCAGAAAACATTTTTAATGTTGCACTGTCTGCGGTTTCCCCCGGGGAGGGATCCCGGGAGAAACCATAAGTTATGGATTTAGGGCTAGAAAGCATCTACATAATTCACACTGTAGGAATAATGATAATACGCAGAAGAAAGTACAAAGAAAATGGTCAAGTAAACAGGGAAAGTAACAAATCGTAGAGTCTACATGATGAACTAAACAGGCAGCATGCTAATGTGTGACATTAGCATTAAGGTCAAAGACCAGCTAAGTTAACTGGTCATCTGCTGTCCCTCAGAGGACAAACTTTATATTTCTGGCAACAGCAAAGTTGTTTCGCTGTTTTTCACTGACCCAACTTGTTCTCCGCTGCGTAATGATCAGCTCGGCCTCGTGAAGCCACTAGTTTTTCAAAATGAGGACAGAGATGACGATTACAGGACAGATCGGTCGAACACCTGAACAGCAGCACCCACACAAACCGCTGCTGCTATTTATAAAAAACAGGTCAACACACGCCAACTTAGCAAAGTGTAAGTCTGAGCACAGTGAGTTGAGCTGCAGCTCAAACCGTCAGGATCCATTTCTACACAACAAAGACGGGAAAGGGATTAACAGGTTCGAATTCTGGACATGTTCTGAGTGTGGAAGGTTTCACAGAGACAGGATGGACTTTGTGTGTGTGTGTGTGTTTTAAGATGGCTAGAACACACACACACACGTATCCTGTACATACACACACACACACAGGAGTTTTTAATGTATGCAGCTAGTGTTTCAGGCCGTCAGAGCTGAGTGTCTCTGTGTCAACACTGAAACACTCAGATACAGCAGCCATGACTGAACCGGTGTGTGTGTGTGTGTGTGTGTGTGTGTGTTTTATGCGTTATGTTCATGAGTGTTGTGTTAACTGCAAGAAAGGTGTTTAAAAGAGGCAAAAAAGTAAATGTAGAGATGAACTACATCTCCCAGAATTCATTCTTTTCTGTGAGCTCCTGTCGGATTAGAGTGTTTTGACACAGTTACATGTGTTTGCATTTCATTGGTTCAATTTTAAAACTGAGAGCTGACTCCGAGGCCTGATGGGAAACCATCAAACCAGACGGCCGTGGCTACAACTGTACAGTGTGTGTGGTGTGTGTGTGTGTGTGTGTGTGTGTGTGTGTGTGTGTCTGAGAGGCCACTATGCTAAGGAAAGGAGGTGAAACTACGACGGATGTGAAGGAAAGGAACCATCGACTAGTTCGTGATCTCTCGAGTAAAAAGCCAAACATTCTCTGCTTTGAGCTTCTCAAATGAGATGATTTGATTCTTTCTTTGTCATATGTGATAGTAAACTGAATATCTTTGGCTTTTGAAGTGATAGCTGGATTAAACAAGTAATCTGACGAGTAATAAGACGACACCCTGGACTCCGATAAATCCCGAAGGGCAATTTTCACTATTTACCGACAATTTATAGAGAAAATGATCAACTGATTGATCAAGAACATAATCAGCAGATAAGATATTTAGTGGAATTAGTTCAGATCATCCAGAATCCTTTCCCCGGGACCCTTTCTATCATCTCTGAAGTATCTATCGTTGCTTTTGTCAATTCACCTGAAGAGAACATACCTTTGGAATATCTAACTTTCGCCACACAGGTTAGATGTTTCAAGACTTTTAAAATGTGATTTAGTTTCATTTTCCCATTCACTTTTCAGTAGCTCTCTTGCGCCATAAAAAGTATCGATTGCTTTTAAATTTATTTGCCAGTCTTTTTTTTTTTTTTGGTTCTATTTCTGAGGTCAGAAATGCGCTGCCCGTCTCCAGCTTGGTCAAAGCTGTCGGACTGTGAAAACACCAGGGACAATGTTCCACATAAATCCAGCGCTTCATAGAAAATTCAACAAATCAGGCTCCGTCAATAACAGAACGGTGAATTAATTCTTCAGCATGCCGTCGATAAACTAAACCGAACTAAATAAATCATCAAAACTCTGCCGTGGTCAGTTTGTTGGCCGGTCGGTTTCTCCGCGTCTCTTTTATTTTGGAGGAACACTCTTCATCTAAAGCGTCTCGGTGTCAGTACGAGCAGTATGGTGGCGTCGCTCCACTGACGGTGAACGGGAGCTGGCAGCCGGACTCACTCAGCTTTCACAGCCATTTTCCCATTTTCTGCTCCATCACTGCCAACAATAAAAGCTCAGCGACAGAACGAGCTCCGACTCTACAGCTCTCTCCCGCGCTCTCTCTCTCCGTCAGCTGAGGAGGCTTTCATGCTCTCATTTACTCTGAGCAGATGCTCGTGTTTTTTTTGCTAACAACAAAATCCACTTTGCATTTCTGATTCGAACTGTAGTTAAACACCAGGAGAAGCTTCAGACGCTTAATAATGAATGTTAGAAGTGACTAAAGTCTTTACGGTGTGGCAGCCGTTATTACTTTGGTGTTTTCCAAAGATAAAGTGTAAAGAATCAAATTAAGACTATACCTGAGTTAAGACTAGAGCCACTGGAGCCTCTAAACACCACACAGAAAAAAAGATTTGCGGTTTTACTGACTCTGGCTGATGTTTTCTAACCGGTGTGTCATCACAAAATAAACTTGCTTCATTTGAAATAAATAAAGAGACTAAAATTCAGGATTTAAGCCTGTTTTTGACTCCTGCTAGTCCTGGAGGACCCCCTTTTAACACGACGGGCCCATCGAGGCTCTAGGAACGGGCCTGGATATGACATCTGGTGTACATCCATAATTAACAGAACCCTAACTACCTATGCGTCTCTGGTTTTAATGTGGACGCACATGACCTGCTTTCCGACCTGCTTTTTTTTCGGTTCGAATAAGAAGCCATGCTTCCAAAACAATGTCAGCGGTAGGGGGAGAGATCTGATTCCCCACCTGCTGCGTGTACACATGGACGTTCGCACTTCAGGGCGCGGAGACGCACTAAGTGAAGACCGACGGAATAACAGAGGAATGTGAGCAAGTGGCCGAACAGGGGAGGTGAAGGAGTGGAGGGGGAAACCGTATCACTGACCGACAGTGTGAACCACTGGCTGAGTCCCGGCGGCAGTCGTGTACGGAGGCATGAATACTGATGAACACTGCAGACCAGGAGCAGCGTCCACGGACAGTATAAGAAAGCGACTGTGCCGATAATTTGCTGACGCAATAAATGGATTAAGTGTTAATCAGTCAGAGGAACCAGACTTTTGTCACGGACCGTCAGAAAAGAATGAACTCATTTTTCAGCTAAACTCGATGCGCCGAGGGCAACAAGGGGAGTCTCTCAAACATCTGGTTCTGGTTCTGGTTCGGAGCTACCGTAGGTCAAAGGTGAAACTCTCACGTTCACGCTGGGTCACCTGCTCTTTATTCATGGGATTTTAGTGTCTGGCGTCCAAATCTGATTGGAACTGAGGTGAAGGGAGTCTCTGTTACAAATGCTTAGGCAGACAGCACTGCAGATGTGTCAACAACAATGACTGCCAGTAAAGCTGATACACACACACACACACACACTCAAATCCGTCACGGCTCTGCATTCATGACATTATGAAACCGCTATTAACTGCAATCAGGACTATAAACATCAGCTGCCGCCTGTGTGTGTGTGTGTGTGTGTGTGTGTGTTAAATTAATCCCCCCTCCAGCCACATAATTAGATAAGCACCAATCAGATCTACCCACAATCCCCCTTGGCTTCTCCAAGTGAATGCTGGGTAAATGAAGGGGACACACACACAAACCCACTTTAAAACTGGCCTCATGCAGATGAAGTTTGTGTGTGTGTGTGTTTCCTTTGAAGAAAAAGCCTCAAACATCTCAATCTAATCGGAGTCGTGGCCGCTCGGGGCCGACTTTCTTCTCCTCTGAAACAAACTTTTATTCGACAGCAGAAATTCCTGCGTTCATATTTAGTCTAAGCTGAAGACATTTTTTTCCCTTTTTTATCCGGTTCATTAACTGAACCTCTGAACAGCAGACAGAGCCCAAGGAGCTGCTGGCTACACTCAAGATGTGATGCTTTTTTATTTTTACATTATCAGTTCAGGGTTAAATACAACACCTGGAAGGATCTGAGCTTTTTGCTCCTTCTTCTATTTTTTTAAGCAGAAAACCGAAATGTCCTCCTTTGTTTTACTCTTTCAATTTCTTTTGGTTGAATTGTTTCATGCTTTTATCCTGCACAGCAGACAAACATGACGGACTAAAGGGCATGCTGGTTCTTCTCTGAAATCACTCGGGTCTGAAATTCAGCTGATTCATTAACCCTTTGTTTTTCATTATTCTATTACTACAAAACACATCTTTCTCAGTTGTTTTTTGGGGGGGGGCTTTTTAATGCCTTTACTACGAAAGGGTCAGCGAAGACAGACAGGGAATGTGGGGAAAGACAGAAGGGGAATGACGCGCAGCGAACGGTCCGGCCGGCCGGGATTCGAACCCGGGACTCGCTGCTCGGGACGTTAACGCCCCACGTGATAGGTCTCACGGTCAGGCTGCTTTGTAAGCTCCATGCGATACTGGCTGAGGACTAAAGATCTTCCTCAGGGAGGATGTTGCTGATGACCTACTGATCCCTTATGTGAACTGACTTTCAATTTAAAAGTGTCAAGTTGCCAGAACTTCATGAATGTAATTCAGAACTTTGCAACCACGACACGAACTGTTAAGACCGAATGCAGTCCTGCAGGGACGCAGGGGGCTGTGATGGCCGGGGAGTGGTGCTTCAGGCGACGATGAGACGACGACGCATGATCCAGAAAGTCCAGCGCGAGTAACAGATTACAGCGACGCCAGAACACTGCACAGAGCCGAGATACATGAAGGAGAGCGGAGCTTGGTTCCACGCAGGCCTCAGTCTTAAAACGCTTTTTCCCTGCAAGCAGACATGCTGATTTTAAGTACCTATGCATTCAGGTGATCCCAGAGCGCGTGGAGCGCGCGGGGTCACCGCCGACCGAACCGTTAAGGGACGTGCCACATAGCTGCAACGCCCACGGTTTCTCAGCTGGAGGATTTTAAAGATTAAGTTTCTAAGCAACTAAACCGCAAAAGCAAAATGTGTTCTGTAGGAAACGTAATTGGGACCAGATCACGTTTCCTATGGACCCAACGGGGAAATGTTGTTAATGTACGTTTCTGACAAGTCGCAGACACGTTGATACAGGACGAATCAGTCAAACGTTCAGAGAAAAATCAGTAAAAATCAGCAAAATCTGCAAAATCTGCAAAACCAGAATATCTGATCCTGCAGCCCAACATCCCCCTGTAAAGACTCCAGCATCTTTAAACTGGTTCACGGTTCTGTTCAGACTCTCAAAGCACCTGGGTCAGGTTCAGGAAAGATCCTGTTCTGGTTTAATACAGAGGAAGTTCACAGTGACCTCAGACACAACCTGTTTATTTACATTGAACCAGAACCACCGTCTTTCCCGAACCTGAACCACAGAGCTGTTGTTGCCTGAACCACAGATGGGACTCTGGACGTGGACCCGGTCTCTGGTCTGACAGTCGTGTGTTTTGTATGTCCTCCATCTACCCACAACCACCTGATGGTGACTTTGCCGCTGTTGATGGAAAAAAAGAGGTTGCTTCTGAACATAATCCAGCCAGGAAGTACAATTCCTACAAAACGCAATAAACGTAATAATCTTTTAAAAAACGTGTCCAACAAGTCACAGGACTGCAGTACCGGAGCCAGCCCCTAATCAGTGTGTCCTACTGAACCTAATCAATGTTTTCCTCACTTTAAGGTCCCTCCTACAGCCTTTCTGAAGCCAGTATCTCCCAGGATACACAAACATGTTTGGGCTACACACTGTACTTGCAGAGAAACTCAAGCGATGCAAAAACAACAATAAAACGCTCAACGCTGCACAGTTTGTTCCCATTAAGCAGCCATGTTAAAATGGCAGCGGGGACGTGACGGCAGCCTCTCCACGCTTTCACTCTTCTCCTCACTCTTTCAGTTTGCTGTAAATGTCAGAATGATTTTCCAGCTGAAGTGATGTTCAGCGGCTGCGCTGGGTCACGAGAAAGAGTGAAAAACAACTTACATCTGAACTCTGGGGTCTCTTGGGGGCAGGTGGAAGCTTTCTACACTTTAGTGTTAAGTGACTTTAAGTGGGAAAAACAACAAAAGCTCCGACACGTTGGATCCAAAGAGAAGTATCAGTTATCAAATTTTATTTTTTGAGATTTTCATCTCAAAAGAAACCGTAACTGCATGTGTTGAAAGATTATAGAGGCGCGCACACACACACACTCATGACAGGAAGGTGCGTATAAATTATTGACTGGAGGCCCGGGGGTGTTTCACTATGAATAAAACAATAAGAGAGTCACAGTGTTAGCCCTGTCACAGCTAGCTGCCCCGGGCTCAACACGAAAGACTGCCGGTGAAAACTGCTGACAGCTAATGCTAATGCTAATGCCTGAAGCAGGAAGCGGTGACTGGTTCACATGATCTCGTCTGTTCTTTAAGGTTCCAGTTCTAAGGAGCAGGGACGGTTCTGAGAGCTCCTAATATCTTCGATCTTAGATCATAGGATCAGAATTTCAAAAACCACATCAAAAATATCTCTAAATATTTCATATACGTTTCGCATGCAGGGGTACACGCCAATCAGCCCATCGGTCGTGGCTATAAACTATACTGAAACAATGCAGAAGTACGTGCACGCCTGCAGAAATGTTATTAGACGTGTACGAGACGAATACTTCTGCCATATACAAGCACAGGTTGTTTTTAAAAAATGAGTGAAATACAGATATTTGATCAACAGACTCATCCACGCACGATATAAACAAACCCATAATCCATTATTCAATACACTCTATGTTGATCATCTCAGATCGTCATACGGACGGGTGGACGAAGAAAGGATGCTCAAGCAGAGGGGGCGTTGGAAGACTCATGGCCAAAAAGCCGTGATCTCACACTATTTAGAAGCAAAGCTGCAGCTGCAGACCTCGTCCCAGTGAGAAGACTAACTCAGCTCCACAGCTCAAGGATTTAAAAGGTGTAATCTGTCAGCCACACGGGATCACGAAGAGAGACTCTGAACATCCGTCCGTTGTTTCTTTCCTCTAAACAATTCCAATAACCTGATGTATTTTCACCCGAAGGCGTCCGTCTGCAGCTCTATCAGCTCTCACCAAGTCCGGCACTGCAACTCTAAACACACGTCAAACCGATCAGCAAAGTATCGATCGATGAGCCTGACAAACATCCACAGTCCTGCCTTGAGCTCCCAGTAACAGAGTGAGCGGTCTGACCTTTCCACACACTTCCTCGGTCATGGAAACCGTCCAGTGGCGTCAGGGCCGTTTGGGGCTTAAAACGAGCAGCAACCTGAAGAGAAAAACCACAAAGTCGAAAGAAAATAAAAAAGAACCACTCTAACCTTCCAGTGACATTTAAAAACACCACCATTAATGTTTTGTTCGGTTACCGATGTTCAACGGGAAACCGGCACCGCTGTAGCCCGAAGAAGAAACTCGATTGTTAGTGCTGTTTCCTGAGGACGCTTCTTTCATTCTTAGTGTGTCTGTATTTTTTTCTTTTTTTTTTCCCACAATCTTTGAAGTTACACAAAATAAAACATTCTGGCTGCTGTTGCAGAGAAGAGTGTGAATCTTCTCTCAGTTCATTTCCTGTCTGGGTTTAAAGCCAGAAAGACAGAAATTTCCTCCAGCGAATGTTTCACTTGGCTCAGAGTTCGTACAGTTTGAAGGCAACAACTTTGTTAAGAGAAAGAGTTTAAATGAATCCAGTTTTGTTAGTGATGTGACTCTGGGGTAAAAGTAAAAGCCTGTCGTGTCTTTTTTAAGGGCTGAACAGAAAGAATGAGACGTGGGTAAGGGTTTGATTTGTGTCATTGTTTATGCTCCTAGTTTGTTTTGGACCCCAGAGACTCGGTGCTGAATAATCTGCTGTGTTAGCGTGTGTGTGTGTGTGTGTGTGTGTGTGTTAGCGTGTGTGTGTGTGTGTGTGTGCGTGTGTGTGTGTGTGTGCGTGTTGTTAAATTATTGGCCTTAATGAGCAAACACAGTGACTCAGCACAAACACACGGACAGACAAACAACAAATCATGTGACCCTGACCACCTGGCAACACCATAGCAACCAGGTGACAACCACCCGGGAACCAAAAGCAACAAGAAGGAAGCCAGAGAGCGTGAGGAGGGCGGGAAAGAGAGAGGAAGAGGAAGAGGAGAGCAGGGGGGGTTGAAGAAGAGGAGACGAAAAAAGAAAAGGAGGCAAACAAAGAGGACGAGAGGGAGAAGGAAGGAGAGAAAGAAGGTGAGGAAGAGGGAGGGAGGATAAAGAAGGAGTAGTGAAGGAAGAGAGGGAGAGGGAAAGAGGAGGAGAGGAGGAAGAAAAGGAAGCAAGGAAAAGGGGAGGATGAGGGGAAGGAATAAGAGTGACATTTGATATATCTACACATGATGTGTGTGTGTGTGTGTGTGTGTCTGAGTGTCTGTGTAAATCAGTGTTTGGAAGGACACAGAAACCTTGAGACATGAGAGAATGAGAAAGATGGAGACACAAGACAGAGTGTGAGGACAAAAGAAGGAAGGCGGAAAGAAAAGAAAGGAAAAGAAGAAGAAGATGCAATTTTGACCAGATTGTTTTCTATTAACATGACAAGGAAACGATGTTCATTTCTGACAAGTCAGAAACACGTTGATCCTGATGGAATCAGTCACATGTTCGTTTTGTTTGTTTTCCACCAAAACGTCTGCTCCTGCAGAGCAACATCCACCTGTAGCGACTCCAGCGTCATTAAACTGGTTCATTTGCTCCTCCGTCATCCATCCATCCATCCATCCATTCAAATATATAGGTTTCTTTGTTTGTGTTTTGTTTTTTTTGTCTCCTGTAGGACGGATTTGAGCCCACGTTGACTCATCACATCGTCTCTCTAGTCTCAGCTCTGGCTTCCAGCTGGTAGCAGCCGTCATCTACGTGTATGTGAAAAGCGTCGAGGACAGTCACCTGCTCTCCGGAGCTTTGCAGCCTCTTTTCCCCCTTTTCGTTTGGATCCGATTCACTTTCAGCTCTCACTTCATCGCTCTCTCAGCTGCGGTGTTGTAATTCGTCATCGTTTGTTGCTGGACACACTCAGATACACGTTATTCACCCCGCCACCGCGTCTGACTCGCATTTGAACGTCTGTGTTGATCCCCTGTGATGTGAAAACATCGGAGAAACAAAAAGTGCGCGTCCCGCTCACTGGTCGGTTCTAAAATCCTCCCTCCCGATTGGAGGAGGTCGCACCGGCGTCTGGTTCAGAGGGAGTTGAGTCGCCGTCACTGAGGGTCGCCCCGGAGCCGAGAAGAGAAAGCGGTCGCTCTGACCTCCGTGTCCGCCACGGTTAGCCTGGAGGTCGGTCACGGACAGACTAGACCCAGGCAAAGCTTCCGGTCTGTCCCGCTGTGGTCCCGTGAAGCGGCATTTCATTGCTCTGCACCACGGAGCCGAACCACACGTCCTTCCGTGACTTGGAGCTTTTTAGGTTCTCCATCACCTCTGAATCAGTAACCAGCCCCCACATCCCCTCTACTTGTTTCTGGTTTCCTGTTTTATGTGAGGGAGGGTTTCTGTCCTTTGGCTTGTTTTTAACGTCTGGTACCGCATACCTCCTCTCCCTCAAGTCCCTCTGTGTGGAAAGGCTCTATATAAACACACTTGGCTGGTCTATTTTGGGGCAGTGCTGGGAGCAGACTTCATGTGCTTCGACTGAGTCTCTAACAGCTGAAGCTCTGAACTGAGCCCCTATAAAGCCATCGGAAAGTAAAGGACATTTCTTTTGTGTGAGTGTGAGTGTGTGTGAGGGGGTGTGTGTTGTTGCAGGCAGCAGCGGGATAAGCTGACATTTAGGAATGTTGTCGCTCGTTTTTCTTCACAGACTCGATAAACGTTGTTCCCGCGTCCTCCAGTTTCCCAGCATTCCTCACTGATGAAGGCTCCGCTTTCACACACACACACACATTAAACCCTCTGAGCCTGGGTCACTGAACCAAGAACTCCAATTCCACCCACAATGCACTAGGGCACGGCGTTTCAGCCCAGGCTGGTTCATTTCTGTCCTTTACGCGCGGCGTTGATGAAAAACGACTGAGCGTTCAGAGTCTCTCGTGATTCTGAACCTCGAACGAGATTTGAAGGTTTTGAGAACACTGACGTCCACCAAGTCCTGCACGTAATAATCATTCCGCTTTGCTGAATTAACAGGTAAATCTTCTGGTAAATAACTGATGATGTCTGTCGTAAACTTTGTAACAAAAGGTTCAGACTCACAAAGCTCACATCCCACTTCATCTCTGCATTATCCTGCTAGATCTTCATCTCCCCACAGACCTCTCAGCAACAACCCCCCCCCGGCCATCCCCAGGCCTCATGTTGAGCACCGTCCCTCTGCGGACCGCACTCTGACTAATAATCGCTCCGGCGGCGTCTTCTGAAGCAGAGATAAAGGAAAATCCCCCCGGGGCAAAATCCCTTATGGCCGCCGCTATTGAATCTTCCTTTAAACGAAGCGGCTGCATATCATTAGCGCGCCACCGAACACACACAGAGAAGCAGAGGAGGTCGCGATTCCCGACACTCGGCTAAATCCCCGCTCGCTTGCCGTAGAGCCACTTTAAGGGATAAATGTTGGGAATTAGGCAGGAAAAGCTGGAAACCTGCCCGGAAACCTTTCGGGGAGGACGGACCGACAGGAGGAAGAAACGTCTGACGGTGTTTCTCTGCACGACGGATCATAAACTCTCTCTGACAAAGAGTCGGTGGAAACGCTCAGAAAGAAATAAATCACTCAACTTTTAATGAGAGTTTATGACCAGAGAAGAAAACACACTGACAGGACGCGGGGATTGATGGTCGGAGCTGTTGTTTTCCAGGAAGAGGGGAGGAAAACAAAGAGGGTGAGTGAGGAAAGAGGGGAGAGCGGAGTGGAGGAGGAAGAGGAAGCCTGAGGGTCCACTTAAGCTAATTAATGGATTGACGTGCACGTGAAGCGAGTGTGCACGTTAAGTTTTAAGGGGGCTTAAGTCTTCATCCATTAGACAAATGAGAGGGCAGGAGGGAGGCTTCAAGTGGAAGACTAATGGGCAGCAACACACACACACACACTCACAGCAATGGCTACAAAGAGTAATCAGTCTTCTGGACTAATCAGGATTTTTTTTAATGAACACACAATCTCTCACTGTGAGGCTACAAAACACACTGATTGAATTAGAGCAGAGCTCAAAGTGCAGCCAGAGGGAGAGTGAGAGAGAGGGGGATGATGGGAAAGGAAGGAGGGAAGAGGTCGAGGAGAGACGGAGGAAGAGCCGCAGAAACAGCCGTGGTTTCAGTTTCACTATGAAAGTGAGCTCAGTCTGTCCCTGCTGCCGGGGCTCAGTGCCTTGCTCAGAAGCACCTTGGGAGTCATCTTGTAAAAGAGGGAAAAGTGTACGACTCCTCTACAGGTCCTCGGCAGCACAAAGCTCCTGACCAGAGGCAGAAATTAGAGTCGGTTTGTTGGTTCTTATACTGTTATTGCTGAGATTTAGACGCAGTTACGGGGTTTCCGGGTTTACTAAGCCACACAGAGGGCGAACTGTCTGTTCTCTCGAATACCCAGGAATTCAACCAAAATACAATTCGCAAGCACACGGAAATCGAGAAAAGAGATCTGCTTGTCCTCGCCTCAACCCCGTCCCTCTGCCCCCCTTCCCACCCACGTTCCACCTCGTGGACGAGCTGCTAAGCACGTCATCATTTCTGTTCTGCATGGTGCACGGTAGCGGTCCAGTGTTCCACCAAGTCCAGAGGCCATCTTTGCGAACTGACAGAGTGCGGAGCTTTAGTCACTTGGCAGCTGGAAGGCCAGCGGGCCAGACATGCTTCTGTCTGACACGGAGCTCAAAGGTGGAGCTGTCATTAAGTCACAGGATGGCTGGCGAGTGAGGAATTGGTTTGGACAATACGCTCGACAACATCTCTGAGACCCTTCTCCAGAAACTGCCAACCCCTGGACACGCGCAGACCAAACGAAAAAACGTGGCCCAAGCTTCCTGGGAGCTTGGGCCATGGTCCAGCTCTCATTGTACGTAATAACTGAGGAGTCAAGTATGTTCTCTGTATGAAATGAAAATGAATAACTTGATGGTCTGGGTTCCTGGAGGAGAGTTGCCAGATCAGGCCGGAGCTATTTGACGTGCGTCTATTGGTTCTTATCAGCTTCAATATGTTATTTCACGTTAGTCATAGCTCTTGACGTATGTCACCAATTTAAAATGTAAATGATTTGGTTGCAGGTAAATATGCACTCCAGATATTTTATATAGTCATACCTCTATAGACTATTTTTAAGTGGGAAAAAAATATGCCAGTGTGGAAATTTAACATCTAATTTTCTGAGCTTTACTAGAAACGTTAAGATTTCCACCTTCTGATACTCACAGAAACCTGGGCCTTCGGCTGTGAGCTACTCCCATGGAACAAGAAGCACCGGCACTGGTTTCAGCTGACCCTGGAACTGATGTAACAACTGATGTTGCTGTTTTTCTTGTCCCTTTTTAACCTGCCTCCAGGTGCGGCCGTCGGTGGGCCTGAAACCTTTGCATTGGACATTTTGTCTGAAATGCGCACGGCAGCTCAACTAAAAACACAGCACAGCAGTTTAATTAAAAATGCCGGTGGCATCGTAAACCTGACCACCAGCTTAAACAGCCGATGCGTGCACTGACAGTAGTCATCCCGGATTTCAAAGAACACTAGTCCCAAACTCCTCCTGGTTGCAGGCGAGAGCCGAAGCCCTGAGCTGTTTGATTTACAAGGACATGCACCCACATTAGGGCTGGGAAACATATCAGAGTAACTCCATCCATTTTAACTTTTCATAGTTGCACAATGTGGGAAAATGTCTTCATCGTTGAGTCACAACAGTCTTGTAAACTGGTTTTACTCTAAATATTATCTCGTGACGTGGCGCCACGGGAGTGGACTGCCTTAGTCAGTCTGTCCCGTGCTGCTGGTTAGTCAACGCTAACTAGCAGCTGTCCGCAGGACTCAGGCTGATGTCGCGAAACACAACGAGCAGGAGCAGAGGGATTAGCGTGCAAACTTTCCGGCGCTCCTCCTGCTGAAACGGATTATTAAAATGGATGCGGGTGTTCTAGCCGAAGCATCAGCTGCACGCCATGATAAGGAGTATGTTCTGAATGCGCGGTGGACAGTGACGGCCTGGCAGCTGGTGCCGGTCCTTCATTATTCTTGCTTAAATGTTTGGTAAAAGAAGCCCTGAAAAATACAATCAAATCGTGACTCTTCTCTAAGCTTGAAAAGAAAAAAAAAGCCAATGTACTGTTGTGCAAAATGACTCATTTGGGAGGTTAACACTGACCCTGAAACAGGTTGCCGAGTCCAGCATTTTAGTGGAATGCTCACTCTCCTTTGGGTTTCCTGTTGGTTGCGTGGCAGTGGTGTTTCTGATTCAGTGTTTGAAATAAAAATTTGACATAAAAACTGAGGCAATATTTCTTTCCTTTTTGTTTGGATGCTTAAATTAATTCATACATTGCAGCTCTTCCTGGGTCCATAAAGTTCTCCTCACCGTGGACCACTGACTGCATCTCCCAATCACAGGAGAGACTCAACAACAGTCCCACGCAGAATCTTTTGCTTTAATTTTCACATTTAGACTGAGGCTAAAGGCTCAGCGTCAGATTAAACTGCAGCAGACTGAGCCCAGAGCAGCTTTTCAGGTTCATTTCCATGTGATTTAAATACTCGTCCCCTCAGTCGTCCCTCTGTGAGGATTCGGAGCCTGACTGATATCTGAATCTGATCACTAAAATACCACATCTAAGTCTTGGAGTGTCTGAGACGTTTCTGTCATTGCTCTCACACACACACACACACACACACACACACACACACACACACACACACACACACACACACACACACACACCGCAGCTGGGACGACGGAGGGTTTTAACTACCCACAATCCCCTACTTTTTAACATGTGGAATGCCCAGAGCATAATTTTCCTGGAGGGGCCCTGGCGGGACAGCCATGGCCAGAGGCATGATGTTTGCGGGTTGTTCGTCCGTCCGTCCCATTCTCGTAAACACGACATCTCGGGAACGCCTCGAGGAAATTTCTCCAAATTTGGCACCGACATCCACCAGGACTCAAGGATGAACTGAGTAGAATTCGATGGTCAAAGGTCACTGTGACCTCACACGTCTTTGGCCATAAGCTATAAGCATATGTCTTATTTTGCATATCAACACATTCAGAAATCCTCCACGGACCACTACAGGGACCCCGGTTCCAGAAAGGGAGTAACCGGAAGTCCCCTCTCATCTGAGGGTTTGCTTCCATCCTGTCTGATGACCCTGTTTCTTCTTTCCATATCACCGTGTCCCCAAATCTCGGGTTTTAACTTGTCGAGTGCAACATTATTTTCACTGATAGAAAAGATGAACAAAACTGCTGAAATTCCAACTGCAGTGTAGAGTCACTTTCTCAGACTGTAGGGAACCAAAGAGGCAGCGATGACCCTCCACGAGGAGGTCTCTGGAAGTCTCGATCGAGCTTCTTAAGTCCCCGCTTAACAAAATGAGAACACTTTAACAGACTGGACTCTCTGGACTTCAGAAACGTTTAAAGATCACCTTCCGGTGATGATCTTTCTTCTCTCCTCTTTTTTTTTTTTTTTTTTAACTCCCACATGGGCTCGGAGCAGGTCTAACATTTGGAGGCAGGAGTTCCTCCTCAGATCCAGTTTTCTGGGGCAGACCCACTTTGGCCCACTCAAAATTTGGGACACAGTATAAAACCTAAATGAATAATACCTGCTCAAAGTGGGCCACCTCCAAGACCAAATCACTAGTAGGAGGTGGAGAAAATTCTCCCAGAGCACTCAATCTAGTTTCCTTCATTTCCACTTTGTCAGGCAGACAAGCAGCACACGTCTGACGGAGGGTTTTTGTTTTTGAGCTGCTCAGGAAACGAGGTCAGAGACTGAGACGGAGATCTAAAGTTTCAGGGTGAAAAAAAGGCCAAACTGGGACAAACACCAGGCAGGATGAGACCGAGCGTGAGCTCACATTAAGACACACAAACACCTGATAAACTCCGTTACAAAACAAAGCCTTCTCAAGCTTGTAAAGGTAGAAAATGATTCAAGTTCACTGCGGCAATAAAC
>NC_053423.1:25333366-25395866 GCF_016859285.1 Xiphias gladius
ACAAAGTCGTCAAACTAACAAACTAGTTTTGCTGCTTTAGGTTGGATAAAGTTTATTTTCACGATGAGTCTTTTTCACATCGTCTCCCGGTTCAATATTAACAGATGGCTGCAGAGTTGTTTTCTAAAAGTAGATTGAAAAGTGGTGAAATCTCAATTTTCAGCCTTTTCATGAAGGAACTAAAAACCGGACCTGGCTAATACCTGGAGACAGACTCCCACCGCTGACTAACGCTTGTATCGGGTGTGTTTTCAACTTTGGCCCCAATCAGAGTCTCAGTCTTGTCACCCTGAAGGTGACTGTGACACAGGGCAGAATTAACCAATCATAGCGCAGTACGCTGCTGGCACTCATCTGAACCAGCCAATCCCAAACGACATATGGCTTTCTGTGTTTGTGCAGTTAACCTTTTTTTATTGGCAGTCTGAGGGATATGATTGACACACACACACACACACACACACACACACACACACACACACACACAGACCTACTCCTCTGCATTGTAAGAGAGTTCTTCTGCAAATGTCTTATTGATTTACACTGGAAAAATAAAGGAGAACGCTT
The DNA here is from genome assembly GCF_016859285.1 of Xiphias gladius. Lineage (NCBI taxonomy): Eukaryota > Metazoa > Chordata > Actinopteri > Istiophoriformes > Xiphiidae > Xiphias > Xiphias gladius. The sequence goes on from NC_053423.1 coordinate 25,333,934, forward strand.
TAGGTTTCTGCAGTTAGATAATCAGATTATAAAGGGGGCAGAGGAGTCGTGGGGGTCGCCTGTGTGTGTGTGTGTGTGTGTGTGTGTGTGTGTGTGTGTGTGGAAATCACCATGGACAGCTGGTTTTGTTGAAGGAAAATAAAGAGCTGCTGTATTTTAGTGAGAGCAGTCACGACTCATCTGATCTGGGTTCTGTATCACAAAGTGAGATTAGCAGGTGATCCGGCCGACTCTGCGGTTTCCTGGTGTCACGCAGATGACTCTTTGTTCACCGGGATACCTGCGGATCACCATGGTAACCTGTGCCGCAGGGCCAACCCGCTCTGGTTAACCTCAGAGGATCAGATTAAAACCTGTCAGCAGATCACTGGAAACATGGAGTCATCATTCCTACAGGAGCCTGACAGGGACAAAAGTATTGACTTTACAATATAGGGACAAGTAATAAAGAGTGACAAAGGCATTTTTATGGCTCAGTAAAAAATTTACAACCACACGTCTGGGCTGGGCTTCACACTGGACTAGACACTAACAGACTCGCGATTGTTGGTTGTAGCTGCATATTAATTGGGCTTCGTGGCAGTGATTCCTCAGAGTCAACGTTTTTCCATCGATGCATCTCAGGACGACATGACGCCGTTTGGCGAATGCCAGAACGTCAGAAAGAGTCCAAACGTCACGAAAACGTTTTTACGCTCGGCAGAGGAACGTTGACGTAGATGAGGCGTGAAGAGAGGAAACCATCAGGTCTGTGAGGAACCACGAGGAGACTGGAACCTTCCTCACATCAACACATGGAACCAACAGGAACGTCAGGTTCCATCACGTTCTCCACGTGGTTCTCCGTCGTCTGAGCTCCGACTGCAGCTCTTCTAATGACCTCGTCTCGCCGCGTCCTCTTCTTCTCTGGTGGTTTAACGGCAGCGCCTGGAGAATCGGCTCCACCTGCTGTTGACCAGCTTACGTTCTCACAGCAGCAGCGGAAGCGTTCATGCACATTTTACTTTGGAACAACTTCTGGGAAAAAAAATCTACTCAATGTACCTTGTTACTGGCCTCAGTAAATTCTGAATCTTTTAGTCAGACGGATCTCGTCAGACCTCATCACAGACTTATCAGACATCCGTTTCTTTTCTTCAGTCTGTGCTTTCTTCCACACACTAACTAGTTTTATCGTTTGCTTTGGCGACGGAAAGTTTACCTCAACAGTTCGCATTTATCATAACGGCGATGCGAATGTCAGTGTACTGCTCGGTGTGAAAAGGCCCAACACAGGGTCGGAACTCCAACACTCGTCTATCGTCCCACTTCCCTTAGTCGGACGTCATCTCTACCGTTTCTCCAGCTTCTCGTTCTATTCTCGTTGTGCGATTAGACATTTCGGCTCGATGAACAGCGGTTTCATGTTCAAGAGATTTAAACGCGTTGATCGATAAATCCTGCTTCTGTTTCCTTCAGTCTCCTAAATCTTCATGTCACCTCTTCAGAATCCAGTCAACAGCTGTTAATCAGCACCTATCACATAATGGAGTCAAGAGACAAAAGCATAAAGACGCGTAACAGTTGAAGGCGTGAAGAGAGATGAAGGAAGAGGCGCCGCAGCTCATCCCGCTCGTCTGTCCTTAATATGTGAAGGTTTACCACAGAAGAAGAGAGAGGGAATTAACAATAACAAAGAGAGAGAGAGAGACTTCCAATTATCCAGAAGCCATTATGAAGCCATGTGACAGAAAGAGAGCACTTTGTGTTAATGAAAGCAAAACAGACAGACTGAGTGACAGAGCGAGACATACAGACGTAGAGAGAGAGAGAGAGAGAGCACTTTGTGTTAATGACAGTACAACCAGCCGACTGACAGATGAGAGAAGAAGAAAGCTTCGCTCTGTGGTTTGATTTCTGCTCGTCGCCGCGGGACGACTGTTCATTCACGGCAACACGCGATGTGACCCGAATATCAGAACAACGGAGAGGAGAGAAAACACACATCACATCTCCCGTCCACGATGAGACGACAAGTCTTTAATTTGACCGAACCGAGGCGTCAACTTGTCTCTTGGCCGTTATTGTAACTCATGACGGCGACTGTTACCGTCAGATCAAAGACGCTTCTCGTTCTCACTCGTTCTCACATGGCTGGTCCTCTCGGCACTAAGGCCTTCGTATGTCAAAGCGGCTCCCAGAACAGGCCCCCACCCCCCCACGCCTTTGACAAACAACGAAAATCTGCATCATCACAGAGTTTCATTTTAATACAATTCAATTACTGAATATACCGAACAAAGATCTGTGTCAGGATGAGCCTTTTGCAACTTTTGCAAATGCAAAATTACAAATTTTGTGACTCAGGGTCGTTCGTCCACAGAACCCTGACATCTTGTGAGACTGAGAGAAGAGTGTCTGAAAAAAAATGTCATTTTGCTCCGGCAAAAGGAATCGAGAGCAAAATCGATTCTTTTTACATCCCTGAGGAAAAAAGAGAAAGCCAAAAAAGCGGAGATGCTGCGACGTATACCAATCTTATCTGGAGACGGCGTTGGCAGAAAATACGGTTACGTTTTCATTTCTGCTCCTCTCGCACTTCGGCTTCTCTGCCGTCGCTTTCGCCGGAGCACATTTAAACCGCGACGACAAACAGACGCAGACAGAGATGAAACAGACAGAGATTGTGAGGAGCGAGGAATAAAATGAAAGTGTCGAGGGGAGGCAGATATCAAAGCTGCTCTCAGCGGGCGACTGACGAGCCCATGTAAAAATAGTAGGCAGGTTGCCGTTAGGATGAGGAGACGCTGCTCCTGTCAAACACAACCCTCAACCCGTGAAGGAAAAGGAGCCGACACGCGCTTCCGTTACTGGGCCGCCACTTCCCGTCCGCCCCGAGAGGAACGGTTTCTGGAGACGTTAGGACATGAGGTGCCAAGTTGAACCGAAACGTTAATTTAATCTCGTCCACATTGAGCAGACAACGCTGGTGGCTCCGTCACTAACAGCTCAGGCTTCGTTTCAAACCACAGACCATTATCTTAGATTCCACTGGAGATCCAAACGTTTCCGGAGTCAAAAACATTTTCTTTCCGTCGTTGTTCAATTTTGTTTCGTGCGTCGCCTTTGGTGAGCCCCCAATCTGTTACCTAACGCCGACATCGTTTAGCTTAGCACGCTAACACGTTCGGGACTGCTGGTCTCATACGCGTCACGACAGTGGCAGTGTTACCGTCACCAGCGTATATACGAGACAAAAATCAGGCTGCAACTAAAAGTAACCCCACAAAAGGACACGTGAACAAATCACTGTTTCACTTCCCTGATGACTGGTTAAACAGTCGGTGCAGCTATTTGACCTACTGCCCTGATGAGCAGCATCCTGCTTTCACTAACATTATGTCTCTGCCAGGAATCTTAAGCCAAAGCTGCCGGTTCACTAACGAAAAAAAAAAATCTGTGGGAGTAACGACAGGATGTCAACCATTTCAACGGTTGAGCATCGGCGTTATCCAGCCTTTTCTCTGCTCATCTCCACTTAAACCCAGAAATCGGTAATTTAGGAAACATCTGAGTGAATCCGGCTTCTGAATGATGGGCTGCTCTGTAGAGGAGAAACCGAGTGGCAGCATAAATGAGAAAGAGTCGGCAGCTTTGTACAAACAGCTGACTTTCCCGAGGTGGCCCCACTTTCCAGGGGAGCGCACAGCTGTTTATCACGTGCGCGTCGGTATCCCGTTCACGTGGTCGGAACCAGAAGGAACCGGTGAAGCACCTGGTGATGTATCACAGACAGCAAGTTACTTAACGCAGTTGATGTGATGAGCAGAGCCGTCCCGACCCGACCCGCCACTGCTGATCGTGTGAACCCTGGTTCCGGACGCTCATTTCTTGTTTTTGGTTCAGTTTTTCCTCGACAACAGACTCCAGACCTGCTGACATCGACTGGTCAACAGTGTGAACTGTCTCAGTAGCCGGTCCATTATCACAAAGTTTTACAGGCTGTAGTGCATTACTAGCGACTTTTTTCCAATCACACAGGCAGTTTTTACACTGATTACCTACATCCAGGTGGAGCTGGACGATAACTTGAACTAATGTGAATCACTGCTTTGCGTAGTGCCTGAACAACGTCTGAGGGCCAGGCGGACTGCAGCTTTAGTGCCTGTTTTTTTTAAGCCTCCAGCCATCTCAACGTCAAACGGAGTAAAAACGAAACTAAATCCGATTCTTAGAAATAAAAGTATAAAGACTGTCGGAGAAAACCAGAAGAAAACTTTTGATTGGGACACTGAAAAATCTGTCCTGTACTTTCCTGCTCTGATTTCGGGGCTAATGTGATTTTAAAAAACAAACTAATTTGGCATATAAATAAAAAGGGTGAAACAGAAGACAGATCCAAAGTGGAGAAGAAAGTGGGCTGACAAGCACATGCCATGTATTGAAGAGTTGCACTGCATGTGATTTTGTGTGTTTCTCCCCTCGTTGCATTTGGACACATGGTACCAGAGGTTAATTATGGATTCTGCTGGATTTGCTAACATCGCGCAATTTGCGACAGTCGCGGCGTCTTTACCTTCATTCTGCCGAAATCGAAATAGCACCATAGCACGTGACACGGAGCAGTCACGCTACAGAGATTTCCACAGAGCTGCACTGTCACAGTTAAATGAAAAATAAACCAACCGATAAATATGAGGACATTTAATTAAATCTGAGCCTTAGAAAAGAAAATTCAGTTTACGTGAGATTATTTTGTGCCGAGTAAAGTTGGGGCCTTAACCAACAACGATTTTGTTGTCAAACTGCACCACCTGTCTTCATCACCTTAACCTGGCAAACTCACAGAAGTAAAAGAAGCTTTATATAATGAGGCCTACATGTACAAACAGCAAGTGTAAACTGGGTTGTACTGTGAATCTGAACTGATGATGATGTCCTCCCCCTGTCCTCCTCCCGTCCTTCGTGATGAACACCAGGACATCAAACAGCTTCGTCTTCAGTTTCCACTGGAATAAATTCCAGCAGCAGGAAAACCACCGGCCTGATAAACCTTCAACACGGTCGCCCGAGAGTTAAGGGACAAACTTTATTTCACCGCGCCGTTCACAAACAAAACACACACGTGGCTGATTGATCCTAACGTCCACACGGAGACGTTTGATTCTTCTGTCTCTGAACACATCGTCACTGCAGTTTGTCCTGTCGCAGCTGCATGAACTCACACACGCACACACACACACACACACACACACGCACACACGCACACACACACGCACACACACACACACACACACACACACACACACACACACACACACGCACACACACACGCTGCAGGTCTCGTGCCCTATATTTTGGACTTGTCTAAACGATGAAACTCATGTCTCCGATCAGGGAACAGACTAATTCCTGGACTGAGCGCAATAACTCGACTCTGGTTCTGTAAATTGAAACATTTTCCTGTTATTCTTAAGAAGAAGAATAAAAAAGGAAAAAACCAAGGAAATTGAGAAAGAAATGGTTTTTCGGAGGATTACTTTGACCTGAACTTGGGGGCATTTTGCTCTTTTCTGACAGAACTTTTATGAAAGAATAAAAAGGACATTTCCTCTGCACGTTGGTGCTGAAACTCTCACCATGATTTGTTTGAACCTGAACACAGGAAGCGGCTCAATAGGGGCCATTTATCAGACTGTCAGAGGGAATGTACGACAGAGGAAAAAACATCTGTTTTCCTTTGCTGACTTTTCAATTAAATCTTTTCTTTTTTAAATTTGTCTGGTCCTGTTAAAATGATAACTTTTCAAATATTATTATAATACACTGAAAACAGAGAGAAAAACACACACCCCCACCCACCCACCCAGCCACCCTTAAAACACCTGAAGCCCGAACTGACCCTCGGATAAAAGTGTTCAGCACCGTGGTCCAAGATCCCTTGAACTGTAGACTAATTAGACTTCGACTTCTTAACAAAATCTTAATAACTAAAGGCCTTAATTAACATGTGAAGTCGATTTTCAGGGGGACAGGACTTTCCATTCAATTTAGACATGAAAGTGACATGTTTGACAGTTGAAGGTGTTTTTACTGGTCGATTTTGTGGGTCTTACGTATTTTCAGACAAAGTAATTATTTGGTTAATTAATAGGTTTTCACCAGTTGTGTGACATAAATGGACTGTATTTAAATGGCTTTCCGGGTGGAGTCAGGGCGTCTGTAAGACGTCCTTCCTTAATCAAAAATAACCAATAAACAACCGAAATAATCGAAAACTCCTTACTACATCACAAGTCATTAAAAACCCAGAGAAAGTGTGCAATGTAACAGTTCAGGCCTGAAAGGATTCACCCCGAATGTGGGGTTAGTTCACGGATAAATCAATTCGTTACAATATGTCAAGGGGATTTCTATGAATTATCTCAGATAATTTACCAGTTAACATGAAATCCATCCCTGAATTTTCACCTTAATGGAAAAAAATTAAGGCCCTTAAACTATGCAGATCATTTAGTAAAGGTAGGATATATTCATTTACCCGTTAATTGAACAGGTTAAACCCTATTAAAATACCTTAATTACATTATTATAAATAATAAAATTCATGGAATTTTATTGTCATAATGGAAACAGAAGAAAAGGACAGAAAGAGATTTCCATAGAAACTAAGTTGTTGATGTTGGGAAACAAAGAAACGACATTTGAACATCCAATCAAAAAGAAACAAACTCTCCCCTTACCTTGAATCCAGGGTCGTCCAATCACAAGCAGCTCCACAGGAGAGCCAAAGAGCTAGCGAGAAAGGTCCAGGTCCAGGGAGAGAAGAAGAACAAGTCCAGACTCCAGAGGCTGTTCCAGTCCTGAGTAACTCCTCTGTCTATAAAGCTGTTGAGAGAAAGTGAGGTGAGAAACAGAGTCAGGATTGAAGCCAGGTGAGGAGGCAGCCACTCTGCTTTCATCTTTGTCCAAATGCATTGTGGGATGGGTGCAGGTTTCCCTGAGAACTGGGACAAAGAGTTTCTCAGACTACAGAGGACCGGAAGGTCAGGGGGATATCTGAGTCCGCAGCAGGACTGATCTGATGCTTTAAGTAGGGCCAGGTCTCAGAGGTCAGCAGCTCTGTGAACACCGACCGAAATGTGTCCAGAGCAGCCAGAACCAATCACTGCAGAGTCCTGACAGTTGGCATCAAACGTCCGGTCAGATTTGTCTTCTTGTTTACTTCTGCTTGGATTTAAATTTTGCCAAAACATGTTTGTGTTTATGCAATGAAGGAAAGAAAGAATGTATTTTTTTGTACAAGTACTCAAATTTAGGTATCTACAGTCCCAGTCACAGTGTCATCATGGCAAAATGTGGTCCTGGAGACAGCTACTGTAGCGGGAACTACCACAGAGACGGTTTTGACAGGTCTGATTACCGAGTACTCCTGTAATAACGCAGTAACGACCACCGAGTGCTCAGGTAACAATGTAGTGATGACTAGTATGATAACATGCTGCTGTGATCCCATCACAAGATGGTCTCATTTATTATCATATTCAGACAGGTTTGAGTTCTATTGTAAACACAAGTTACGATCTCGTTTGTTCAATTTATTATCTTCTTTGCAAAAGTTATATTTTGGGACTATTTCAAAGGAAAAACCAGCTCCAGTGAAAAATGAAGTTCCTGATCCTGAGGAAAACCAAGAATATAAATAGGATGGAAACCCCGCGGTGTTTCTCTACAGAGTCAACATAGGTTTGTAATTCACAGGAGATATTTTCACTTCCTCTCATGCGAGTCTGAGAAAGGAATTTTAAAATTCCACATTTTTTTTTTCTTCCAAAAAACAGTACTGAATTCAAGAAGTCCAGCTTTTTCAATCGTTCTCTGCTGTTTCGGAGCAAGTTCTGGATTTTCCAACATGTGGCAGGTGTTGTGTGCAAATTAAACTCCAGGATCCTAATAAGAACACATTGATCTAAATCAGTGTTCACACCAGTTTTTTTTTACACAACATTCAGTCAAAATTGACTTCAGCCATGTTTTTGACAGTAGCCCAATTTCCTCAGCGCCTGCCATTCACAAATCACTCTGCCTCAGAAAATTCACTGTGAAATGGATGCAGATGACTGTAGGTGGAGAGTGATGACGGGTTTTATGTATTCAGGCTGCATGCTCGGCGCGCCACTGCAGAGCACTTTGAAGTCCAGAGCATGTAGAGGAGCAGAGAATTCATCGAGTGGAGTGAAGAATAAAACAGCGCCGTCACTCAGGATTCAGCGTTGGGACACTTTAAAACCACAAATTCGATGGAAGACAATTTGACATTTCATTGCCGGTGAAACGCCAAGCGCGGCAGATGATGAGCTCAGAACACAGAGAGTTGGGGGTTTTAACTCTGGGGGAAAAGACACAGAACTCATCCGACTGTGGGAAACAAAACACAGCAGTTCAATTTGCAGATGTTGAATTTGGGAGTTTAAAAAAAAAGAGGCAGACTTCCTCATTAGTCCTCTCATTTGTGTATTTCTTATATTTCACTAATTTCACATGACTTGCGATATATTTCACTATATTTTTTTTTTTTTTTTTGCCATGAACCAGGCGTTTGTTCCGCATCTCAGCTGTAATTAGCTGCTTAATTGGGCCATTAAAACTTCATTGTTTGTTTCAGCTGCAATGTGCTACAGCTTGTGGCGGTCTGACTTGTCTGCAGTCGGGGCGCCAGACAGAGTCAAGTCTGAGAAACATGATTATTCTTGTTCCTACAGTCAGTCCAGAGCCACAAGAGTCACATGAAACTCGCCTGAGCATGTCCCGCGGTAACCAAAAGCATCAGAACAACCGTACGTGTAAACACCTTTAGGTTCACCGCAGCAGCGTTTTGAACAATCAGTTCCTTCACCTAACTTTGTTGGATGAAATAAAATTATATCGGAACAGAGACTCTTATTAGCAAGAATACGTCAAAGCTAAAGTGGTCTTGATCTAAGTAGTGGGCCCGTTGGCTGATTGCTGAGACAAGCAGCAAACAATATCAAAAAGGAATGATTTAAGCTCGGTACGTCTGGTGCGTTGCCAAGGGTAGGCGAATTAGTGGTGGAGTAAAACGGGCTAAGCTTTTTCTTCAGGTGTGTACAGGAAGTCATGGGTCACATATTGGCTTGAATCTCCAATATATTATAGGTGCAGGTCAGTTGAGGGGGCTACTGCAGCCTCAAGATTAGATAAAGGATATTGGACATGTGCGTTCCTAATTTGAAAGCCACATATACTGATTGTTTTGGGCAGTAGAACACAACATACTGTCACCTAATTAAGTTGTTAATACACAGCTTCCTACTTCCACATCCAGCAGCTACACAGCAACATGATCCTCCATCTGGATCTGGTGTCTGAGTCCACCTGATGAGTCTAGATCCAGTACTCCCTCTTTTAACTCTGGTTTTGGTCTCCACCAGGTCCTGAGGGAAACATCTGGCTCTTCAGCTGCTAAACGCTCCACCGTGTTCACCAGCTGGACTCTGACTGTGTCTGGCTGCTGTCTGCTGTTTGAGCAGGTAGTGGACAGAGGCTTTTTAGAGCAACAGCTGAGACTGAACCAGACAGGAAATGAGCCACAGAAACAAAAGTAGGAGCTAAACTAGGCTAAAAACCTGTGTAGAGCTACAGAGCTGGTGATAAATCTCTGTGGGTTCACGGCTTTGACTGGACCTTCCACATTAAGCAGAGTCATAATTTGCATAAGACAAAAAGACAACTGAACTCTAGAACATTTTCCTGGAGTCAAGAAATCATATCAGGTAAGCTTTGATTTGTGTTCATAAATGTGTCCTGAACACGACTGCAGCTTTGGTGGTTCAGACACTTACAGAACTGCGTCTACACTCACGATCCTCAAACGTTTTTCCTGTCGTTACAAGTTCGATTCTGTTCGCTCTTAAATCTGAACTTTTAAACTGATAACGGATTCACTTCATCATCATTTTTCATTAATTAACTTTTTCGCAGTCGGCAGCTCGGAGACAAAATCCAGCGGCAGTAAATAAAACTACAGACCACAAAGGAGAATCCGTGCTGCTGACGCTCCATTACTCTCTATGAGCCGAGTGTTACTGCGGCAGACTGATTCATTTTAAACTTCTCATTTAAATCGCAGCTGACACGCAAGTCTCTACACGCCATTACCCAGCAGCCCCTGCAGCACAGCTCCGACATGTGAACAAACAGAGTGAACGGGGTCGGCTCATTAACATCATGCAGCCTCAGTCTGAAACCTGCTTCATGTTTTCATGCAGAAAATTGCACAACAGACGAGACGAGACCGAATCTATTTTTCTCTATTAACATCTTTTACAGGAATTAAACACACACGTTTGAAGATAGCGGAGGCCATTTGGCTTGGCGTGGACACACACACACACACACACACACACACACACAGCTTCCTGTTGACTTTCTGATTGGTTTGAGCAGCCCGAGCTTTCAAGCACTGAGGGGAAACTTCACACTGACTCTGTCGTCCTCTCTCGTTCGTTCACGCTCTCTCCCCCACTGTTCTTTCTTTGAGAGAAAATAATGTCGTCCGGTTTATTGAGGAGCACAAACACGTGGCCTCTGGGTGGGAAACAGGGACGGAGCAGCGGTTTGAGGACACTGGCGACGTGTTTTACATTTATGTCACATTTCAGGGTTTTTGTAAAATCTGAATCCCACAAGGTTCTGGGTTTGAACCCCAGTTCGGCCGAGGCCTTTCTACGTGGCGTCTGCTTGTTCTCCTCATGTCTTCGTGCCTGTCCGCTGAGTTCTCCGGCTTCCTCCCACAGTCCAGAGACATGCAGGTTTAATGGGTGACTCCGAATTGCCCGTAGGTGTGAATGTCAGCGTGGCCGGTTGTTTTTTCTCTGAGTGTCGGCCCTGGGACAGACTGGCGACCCCGCCTCTCGCCCAGTGTCAGCTTGGATTGGCTCCAGCCCCCGCGTGAGCCTCGTGGGACCGGCAGCATGATGGATGCAAGAAGAGATGTCTTTTTTTTTTTTTAATGTTACAACTTCTTTTGCTCTTTTGCTTTTGTTTGTGATTTTTTGGACGATGCATATTTTGTAAAATTGCTGCGTCTTGTAGCTAACAGATTCATCAACTAACAGCTTCACCTCTACTCCGTTAATTACTGCTGACGAACTGACAGGCTGAGCAGCAGCCGAGAGGAGACTGCAGTCACATTGACTCTGAACTCTACATCAGCAGAACGCCGGCAGCGAGCGGCTCGATGAGGCAGTAAAGAGCCACTCATCGGAGCAGAGCAGAGAAAGAAGAGCCTCCATCGTTAAGTGCGCAACTGAAGCTATTATCTAACCGCAGTCCAGAGAAGGGACTCACTTCCTGCTCTCTACACTTCTTTGGTTCTCCCGAGGCAACGGTGAGGGCTAGAGGGCTTCGAGGGCCTCGGATATGGACAGTAGGGCTTGGGACTTCAAAGCTAACCAATCGTCACAAATAAACTCCTATCAGTCCTATCCCAGCAGAGAGCTTGGAGGGAAGCGGCGTTCTGCTGCAGCCGACGGTGGAAATGAAATAGAAGTGAGTTTGGGAGCCTTTGGGTGGCGAGGAGGAGGGTTGAGTTATTGGTGACGGTGGCCAGCAGGTTCGAGCAAATGAGCCCCAAACAGCTTCGGAGGGGTTCGGACCGAGGAATGAGGGAATGACAGAAGAAAATAAGAAAAGAAACAGATACGGCAGCATGAAGTGTGTACAGAGGCGAAGCAGACCCAGAGGGAGCCCTCGGTCAAATTCCTGCTTCATGCAAACGTGATGGTTGAATCAGATTCGATTGTGATTTGATTGCCTGCCTGCAGCAGGGGAAATCAACTGCTTCCAAAAAGGCTCCTGGAGCCGGATTCTCTCCGAGCTTTGTGTTCGACGTCCTGCTTTGGCAGAAACGCTGGCTGCAAAACAAACCTCAAACAGACCAAACTAAACTTTCTAAGAATATAAAGCTGCTGACAGTCGGAGGCAGAGGGCAGACTGAAGGTGGCAACTCCTACACTAAATAAATCATGATTCTTTCAAGTGTTAACATGAGTTTACTCAAGAGAAATGACTCATTAAGCACAGAGGAGAGGAGCTGAAGACAGAACTGCAGGAGCAGAGAAACCAAATTCAACTTTATTTTCCAGGTTCTAAACCTTTATTCAATCGTTATAAGTAGTTTGTTTGGTGGCGAATGCAGAAATCTGTCCCTTCACTCCTTTCGACTGTTTTGTGTAACAAAAGATAAAACCTGATATTTAAGAATCGAGCTTCCTCTAATCATGCTAGCGACACAGTTCAGGGACCAATGACCAGAGAGTCAAGACACTGACTTCAACAGAAACTACAGTCATTAACTATCAAACGTAGACCGCGGACGTCCTGCTGAGCCGAAGGGCTGCGGGACTTTCACCACCGTCCATTAACCCCGTCCTCACTCAGTTTGCTCCTCACTGGGGGGCTGTGCTGCAGTGAAAATCCCATTCATTCTACGTTATCGTTCAGTGAGCGTTACCTGAAGGCGAACCGGTTGTTGCTACGGGTGACGGAATCTGACGGGTCACAGGATTCGCTGTAAGACCGGCTCAGGCTGAGGCCGAGCACTCGTCCTCCTCGGGCCAGCAGAAATAACAAGTTCCGGTTTTACCACGTTGGACAGTAGATTAACATTCAAACTGAAGACTCCTCACTCCTACTAACACGACGTTTCACCTCACCACGTTTTTTTGGTTTTGTTTTTAGCTGTTGCCTGATGCTGATGTTACAGCTGCAGATCTTGGGGCTTTGGAGCCGAGGAAAAAAAAAAAAAAAAAAAATCAGCTAAGAAAAATGTGGCCTCTTAATTTCCTGTAAAGGACAATGTCATCTGATATCAGTTATTACTGAGACAGTGCTCTGTGCTGTACCAATGTCAGCACAGTAAACTGTAGCTTCAGCCTACAACTTGTCAGTCTACAGAAATATCACTTCAATTGTGTTTTTTTTTCTTCTTTTCTTTCTTTTAACATTCTTGGTAGAATTGAGAATTTTAAATTCTAAATACTCTATTTACCTCAACTGTAGAAAGAACCAGACCAAAATTTACAACGGCATTTTCATTCTCCTTGAACACTTTTGATTCACTCATTATTTCCACCCATTTCTATTTTGCCGTTTGTTCGATCCTGTTAAGATTCTTCGGACGTTTCTCAATAAAAGCTGACCCATCACTCAAAGGGCATAATCCCTGCCATCCTTGGAGGGCTTTTAATTTGACAAATCTGCAGGCATTGTTTCACTGGCGATTGATAGAACTGATAAGGAGAAGCAACTGGAAGTTTTTTCTAAAAATAGTATTAGAGCTTCATCTATTCGTCGATTAATGTGCGCTGTGAGTAAAATAGGATTAAATCGATGAGAAAATAAAACTTTGAAATGGGAATTTACGGTGGAAACATACCTAATATCAACGACTACTACTAATAAATATAGTGATATTTGATTTAGCCGAGTCCCAGTGAGGTGTTGGATATTGAAGAGCCTGTGTGTCATACTGTTTGTTAAAATTGAAATAAAATCCACATATAATTATACAAACATGGAGCACATGCAGGTTGCAGCAGACTGAATCTAATCCAGAGCACGAGAAGCTGTGGGGATCCAGCAGAGTAACACTCGTCCCGCTTCACGCTCACACACTCTGCAGCCTCCTCGGCTTAATAAGTGTAAATCTGCCGCTGCTTCCTGCAGGAAAACTGTCAGATCCGTTGCCTCATGCAGACTCACCCGTGTGTTTGTGCACCGAGATTTAAAGCCCCAGCAGGTTAACACGCTCTGCACACGCTCCGCATACTGCAGCTTTACATCAGACGGCTGACCTTCAGCACACGTCTCTCGCTTTACACCGAAATGACACAAGAAGCTGAATTAAAGGCGTCGCGTGAGGAGCAACACGTGAAAATTAAATGTTAATGAATGTGTAAAAGTCTCAGTCGGACTGAACACAGAGATACTTGGAGCAGTTCATTCAGAAACATCCTCAGTCTGATCAGGTGGATCTGTTCCATTACCCAGGAAGCTGTCCCGCACTTTTACCTCCCGTCCCAGTTCAATTCAGTAAAGACACTAATATTTCATCTATTTCAAAATTCTTCATTTAAAAAACAAAAACAAAAAAAACAACCCAAGACAGGACCTGATCTACCAATGAAAATAGAAAACTGAATTCTTTACTCTGTTTTTAACATCACACGGATGCAACTGATGCCTTTACATCTTTACAGGAAACGTGCTTTTTAATGTTGTTCTGGACTTCCTGCGTTGGGCTCGGCGAAAGCGTACAGGCCACGTGCGCTAATGTCGACGCGTTAACACGAGCTCCTACCGGATGCATGAGCCAGTGTTCACGCTGTGCGGATACTGGGGTTAGCAGGCTAACAACCCGACATCTGCGAAACAAAATGAACACGATTGATTTCCAGTTGCATGATCACTTCCCGTCGTCCCCGCAGGGACACAAAGGCACGGCAGACACGACTTCAGGACAGGAACAAGAGGAAATCCCAAAAATGGCCAAAAGATGAGGAATTTAATGTGATGAAAGCCACCAATCTGGAGGAGAAACAGCTGTGGCCGCACCTCAAACGGTCCAAGACTGCGTGAACACACAGCTGCGGCGCGGCAGGTTTTGAATTGTTTTATCGTGTGTATTGTTAGTTATTTATTTACAGAGCTGGAGACAACCATCGGTGTGGTCAGAGGAGGTGGAGTCACCTAAAAATCTACCGAGAACTGTAGATTTGGCCTGACAACTGATTTTAACTAAAAATTCCAATGTCTTTAAAAGGAGCTGGTAGGTTGGAACTGATTTCGGCGAATTTTGTCCCAACGTATCCAGACTTCGCGTTTCCCTCTGCAGCTGCAGTTCAGAGCGAAACAGAAAGAGAAGAGTTACACGAAGAAACAAATGAATCGTTGATTATGCACCAGAATACGTGTCAGTGCAACTATTGCAAATGATATTTTGCCTTAAGTTCAAAAAATACAGAAAGAGCTCAATTAAGTACGAGAGCCATCTGAGCAGGTTGATTACCGTTCACTGCAGTAAAAACAGGTAAATCCGCTGCTGTTTATTAACACACACAGAAGATTTAGGCTAATCCACAGACTGTTCTGTGTGTGTGTGTGTTTATTGTACCGAGTGATTGAAGTGCGTTTGAAGGACTGAATTTAAGGTCATGGGATGAATCTTCCGGATAAAACGGATAAGACACGAGAAAAAGCGGAAGGTGAGCCGACAAATGAGGAGCAGAGCGGCTACACACTGAAACACACACACAAACACGCAGCTTGAGTGTGAAATGCGCTGCAGCCGCCCTGCACATGTTTGGCAGCGGGTACATCCTGGTAGCTTGGAGGTCAGCCAACACACACTCACACACACACACAGGTCAGCTCAACGGGTTTTATACTGTGCATGTGATTTTCGGAGCCTCCTGCTTTTCCTGAGAGACTCAACATTGAGCCAGGAAAACATGTTGAAACTCAGACAGGTGGCGGCGAGCTCGCTGATAAAAAACGGAACGACCACGAGTCGTCGCGGACCCGGATACTTCGCATTCCTAAACTCCAGGGAAAAAATTATTTTTCCTTCGCTGTGAAATCTCAACGTCTGCATCTGCCACCAGGCTTTTATCAGCAGCTGGAAAGACTTGAGAGGAAGAGTTGGTCTCCAACCGCTCAGCCTTGAACATCAGTAAAGATCCTCGCCGTCGCGGGGGGCGGTCAAGTAGCAGCTGACCAACATGGCCGCCCTGATCGGTTTCTCTGATCTGAAGGAGCCGCTGGCAGGAAAAACACAGATCACACCAAATCCATTCTGCCGTGATCCTGAAGCGCTGACGCCAAACTGAGGTGGGACATGAATCGACTTCCTCAAGGAATCAAACCCTCAACCCAATGCACAACATATGGCCAAAAGTATATGGACAGCCCTCGTCAACACTTTGGGGTAGTCTGTTTCCATGTCCGTGATGAAACGGTCGCCTGTCCTGCACAGAGCCCTGACCTCTTCCCCGTCCACCGCGAGCCGGACCTCATCACCAGCGTCGGCTGGACCCGACCGACGGGGGCAGATCCCCGCAGCAGGTTCAGTGTCCGATGGAAAGACTGAAACCAGACGACGCGGCCGTGGACTCCGTGTCACTGTCACGTTATGCCATCACATATGACTGTAATGCTTAGTCCGCATACTTTTGGTAATGTGCAAACCCCCTGATGTACTACAAAACGGACATGGGCGGCCGGAGCATTCGCGGCTCCGTTTGCACCCCCGGGTGCCTGTGCAGGCAGACGTGCTCACAGATGTGGCGTTGGGGTGTAGGCCCGGTCTGCGGAGCCTGACGCTGCCACAAGACGCGACTCAGAAAACAAACAACGGGCAGTGATGTAACGTCAACGACCGCAGCGATCAATAAAGTTTTTCTGATTCTGATTCTTAAATCCTGACTGCGGATTTTTGATTATTAAACCTTTAATCAGAAACCTGCAAGTCCAGAAAAGACACGCCGGACCAGCGACGCCGTCAGAAACGGACCCTGTCGCCACCTCATTCTTTACGCAGACACTGTTTATGTGCCGCTGCTGGACGGATTTCCCCTCTGCGTGTAAGGGTCAGACAAGTGAAATCACAGAGAGCCGCAGGACACGTGTCTGATGGTTACACAGCAGCGGCACCGAGGCCGGCCCCCAGCTCGCTCCACAGAATTTTCATCTATATTCCTCTCGGAGGCAAAATTTTGCGGAGACCTCGGTGACTCTCTGCAGGGCGACGGAGGACGGAGGAGGGAGAGAAAGCAGCTCTGTGCAGGGAAGCAGAACAGGACAACAAGAAAGAAGAGAAAGAAGGAAAGCGAGGCTGGATGTCTCTTTGTCGGCGAGAGCAGACAGGCAGAACATGAAAGCAGAGACACACAACCCACATGAACACAAGCTGAATCTCTCCCTGCGCACACAAACACGCAGCCACCCGCCTCTCCGCGGTGACTGAGCCGTCATCGCTCACCTGCAGGTGCAAGACCTTTGGTCGGCGGCGTCTAGAAAATTTGGCCGCGCCTCAGACCAGATACGTGCGACTGTGGGAGCCGCGTCTTTTGAACGCACCTGTGGGGCTACTGGCAGCCCCCATGCCTCTCACCACGCTGCCTCTGACTGCCTACACGCCTGCTCCAGAATTTCCTGACAAACAATCTCTAAACATAGAAAGAAACAAGTCAAAAAGAAAGAAATCAATCTCTGACTCTTCTGATAATCAGTGATTTCATTTCTAATCTCAACAATGATTCTTCTCTCTCTCAGCCAAACTCTGATCCTTCTCTCTGATTCTCCTTCCATTTAATTTGGATGAATTTTTTCTTTTGGGCTGCTTCTTGGATTAATTTTTGGTTGGGCTGTCACAGTATGATATGACATGGGGATTTTACACGATCGATTTTCTGATTTTTTAAGACAAACATTTTTAGATTTGTAACAAAAAAAATGAAGATGATATGATTAATAACAAAACAGCGACTAAACCTCAGGAAATTTTGACCCCTGTACGTTGGTCTGTTTTTCACACTGTCTCACAACACACTCGCCTCTATTCACACACCATCTCTATGTCTACACATCCTGCTGTATGTCTTTTATGGCAGAGTGTTTTTATGGCAGAGCAGTTTTACACCTGCATGTGTTTTTTGACCTCACGTTACACAGTACTGTGAGACCGTGACTCCATTAGACATTTACTTAGATCTCGTTAGACTCCGTCTGAACTCGACTTATAGAACTCTCCCGTAGACTGCAGAAGACCCCCCCCGTGTAGACGTCCCGTAGACGTTTAGACTCGTTTAGACCGACTAGTTTCCCCCGTTTAGTGAGACGTTTAGACGTTTAGACTTAGACTCCGTTTTAGACCCCCCGTAGACCCCCGTTTAGACCCCC
Source organism: Xiphias gladius (assembly GCF_016859285.1). Taxonomy (NCBI): domain Eukaryota; kingdom Metazoa; phylum Chordata; class Actinopteri; order Istiophoriformes; family Xiphiidae; genus Xiphias; species Xiphias gladius. Next base: position 25,351,895 of record NC_053423.1, read on the forward strand.
GTTTAGACTCCCGTTTAGACCCCCGTTTAGACCCCCGTTTAGACTCCCGCTGCTGCTGCTCTGCCAATGTGCTGCTTTTTACTACGCAGCCTGTGTGGACGTGGTGTCAGGGTTGTGTAATGTCCCAACGATTAGTCCAGGAATCCATCAGTGGACCGGCGGAAGATTAACAGTGAGCCGTTTTGACAGCTGATTATTTGTTTCAGGAGTTCTTCCACGCAAAAATGGGTCCAGCTCTTCAGATTTGAGGATTCTCTGCACTTCTCTCTTCTACATTGTTGTAAATTGAATATCTCTGGGTTTGGTCGCCGGTCGTACAAAAACAAGATATCTGCAGATGGGCAATGGAAAACTGTGACAAGCTTTTTTTTTTTACCACTTTACACAGACAAAACAATTTATCTTGAAAATAATGTCCATATTAATCAGTCATGAAAATAATCTTTAGTTGCAGCCCAAGAGTTATTTATAACTGATTTCCAGCATGTACATACATTGAGATGAAGCCTCTCAAATTCTGTTAAAGCAGCGGGACTTTTCATCTCAGCGCAGTCGGGTTTTAACCAAGAAAGCAACATTTTTGGCCTTTAAAGCAATAAATCCATGCTGAGTGGGTTGGAACCAGGAATGTCTGAGCCAGATTTCAAGACGATCCAGCCAACAGATATTTTTTTATTGGACTTTCACACCCACATCTCCATCCAGAACCCACACTGAGTTTGGCAAAAAAAAAAAAAAAAAAAAATGTTAAAAATGGTTGACTGTCAGAATTTTTAAGAGATTTCAGTGTGTTATATCCCAAAAACAAGAGATAACAGACCCTGAGGCGAGAAGGAGCAAGAGGGAAGAGGAAAGAAGGGAAACAGATGATGCCCTGAGGATTGAACAATCCTCCCAGATATTCTTCAAGGCTTCAGCCCCTTCATCTGGCCCCTCCGTCTCCCCCGCAGCTCCAAACAAACCCCATCAGAGTCGAGCCGACCTTCACCGGCTCTGCAGCAGGTCTGTACTGCGGTCGCAGCAGGTCAACACAAAGTTTAACTCTGCCTCCCCTACAACGACAAGCCTCCTGATAATTAGTGGACTTTATGTAGATCTGGGGATGAGGTCTGTCAAGTCTCCGGTGGGGTTTTAGTGTTTCAGCTGTTGAAAGTGTTTCAACAAATGAAATGATTTTGTAGCTGTTTGCTTCTAGGAGTCGACGCCTGATGTGATTAAGAAATCAAGCAGGAACAGAACCCAAGAAAATGCAGATGAAGGTTTGTGTAATGTCACTTTTTGTAGCCAGAAGTTGATTAAAACCTCTAAAAGGAACTCAGCAGTGGTCGGTCTGTCATCTCTGCTGATCGTTTTCCAAATCCTCCATCGGTTTTACATCAATTTATTTTCATCCAGGCAGCCGTTAGTTCCACTTCATTTCTGTGGAAATGAACAAGCAGAGACTCGACATTCGACATTTCTTAGTCAACTTTACTTTTTGATCATTGTTGTAGGGTAATATAGAGGAATTTAAGGCCTGTTTTGGTAACTTGGTTTGGATAGAAGCACTATTTAAATTCAGCCCATTTACCATTTGGTTTGTTCAGCGACTCTTCAGCAAGATTTCCAGACAAAATCAGGTTATGTCAAAGGAATCACTACGATCCCTGGGTTCGCTCATGCAGGTGGAGTAATCAACGCACTTCTTCTGCATCAGGTTCTCCCTCTTCTTCTCATTGTCCTCGCTCTGAAATTCTGAAGGTGCTCCTGCATCTTTGCAAGTATTTTCACCGCCTATAATTAATAAGTCTTGCAGGGTTGAGCACACGTCACTGCAGTGTGAGCGCGTTAGCTACGCACAGACTAGTTACTGCAGCACTAAGCTTTCGGCAGCACACATTTCCCGAGGACGGGCGATATATCTGAGGGAGGCTTCACATGATGTTGGAAACCCAGTTCTCCAGTTCTGGGGGCCCAGCTGTGGGGGTCTTCCGCTGCCCACGGAGGTTCGGCCGGTGTACCAGGACCAGGGGGGTTTTAAGTTTTTCGACCAGAGAGGGAGCAGAAGTTATGAAACTCCAAGGTCTTTCGTCCACCTTCACTGGTGCAGAGAGGTTTGACCCGGGTCTCCCAGCGCTACTTTCTCTCGTGACCAGTGAAAGTTCCTTCTGGCCACTGCATTACCAGGATATAATGTAAAATTTGACAAGTACCAATTTTAAGAATAGCTGTAGCTCAAAAAAAAGAGTGGCTTAACAAGATGATGTCTGTGTCAATTATCTGCAACAAGTTTCAAGTTTCTGGGAGATGATTTTCATAGAAAAGAACCAAACCAATGGCCACCTGAGGGGAAAGAAATCATTCTATAAACTAATGGAGGATTTGTAAAATGATCAGCAGGGATTTAAAGTACGTAGAATTTGTAGTTTACAAGAGAAAATGTGGAAAAACCACCTGTTAGTTCCTTAAAATCATTTTATATGCCAAAGAAAATCCTCCCAAATGAGAAATATTATTTGCTTCTCTTTTAACTGATTGTTTTTATGAGGATGTCAGAACCCGAAGAGAGCATTTGAAACATGGGAAAATCAGTTTGACTGTAATTCAGTTGCACTGTTGCATCGGGATGGATTCAGATACAGAGCTCCCCAAAGACGACCAGATTACTGATCAATAAAACGCTACAGTCCAACAAACTGAATCAAAGCTGTCAAAACTCACTTTTCACTGCCTCTCATGTGCTGTGTCATTGTTTTATTGCTTTGTTTATTTGAGGACGAGGATTTCACCAAGGAAAGGAAGGAAAAAGTCGGAAAGTACTTTTGGAAAAATTTCCTGGCGGTGAAGTTTCACACAACTCCCACAGTCCAGTGTGCCGACAATGTCACGGAGCATTTCAAACAAAAAGGGGAAACACCTCCAACGTATCCACATAACCAGCTCAAAGATCCGTACACAGAGTTCAGGGTGAGCGAGTTGCAGTTTTTAACCTTACATCAACAGCATGTCGTCAAAATGTTCATATCCTGAAATGTGACCGATTCGATTCAGTTCAATTCCATTTTATTAATACGGCGGCAAATCATGACAGAGGTTACCTCAGGCCACTTTTCATTAGGAGCAGGTCTAGACCAGGACTCTTTATAGTTATAGTTACAGAGACCCGACGTTCCCCCATGAGCAAGAACTTGGCGACAGCGGCGAGAAAAAACTCCCTTTTAACAGGTAGAAACCTTGAACAGAACCTGGCTCATGGTGGGGGGGGCAGAGAGAGAGAGAGAGGGGGGGATATTGTTTGAAAATTGGAAAATTTGAATTTAGCGGAATCGACTCTCTCCTTAACTTGATTAATTTCAGGTTCATTCAACTTCGATGTCGAGTTTTAATTTCTGACTTCAGAACTTATAAACACGAGTTGTTCTAACTTGAGGTCTTTGGACTTGAAAAGCGTCGAGGGAACGAACCGTCGAGTTAAAACTCTCCGGAGACTCGTTTTCGTAGTTTGAAGAAAACGGACGCGGTGGAAACCTGCTGGGTTTTTATTACATGCAGAGGTGAGTCGTGGTTGTTTCTTTTCGTGACAGTGAAAACGATGCCTCGTCTTTGTACCGACTCCGGTACAAAGTGTCTCCCGCAGCTGCGGCCGTGACTTCTTCATGTCGTATGAGGAACCGACTCTTTAAACTGAGAACATGTAAAAGGAAAGTAAATCTCTCTGTTATGACTAAGCAGTCGATTGGACCTAATGTCTCAAGTGTATTGAATTTGTTCTCTCAGGTTCAGTTAAACTCAGTTAGTTTTACATTATAAAACTATGCAACTTCAGCCTGAGCTCAGTTGCGTCACATTTTAAGGCGGCGGGGAAACTAACATAGCGACGGGTCAGGACATCAGTAGGCTTCAGTCATTACTCTTCAGTCCCTCGGAATATAACATCGACTTTTTACATGAATATTTTCACGCTATCGGTGTGTAACATCTGTGCAGCCGATGCGGTCGAGTGCAAACACCGTCCGGCTGCATCTGCGCGAATGACGGCGAGAAGCGAAGCGTGGCAGCATTTTGGACTCAGCATCACAGATGGAAAACTAGCGGCGCTGCCTGCCGCACACGGCCGCGGCACCGCTGGCCCGTCTCTCGCTGAGGCAGCGGAGGCCGATCAGATGAAGGGGACGGTTCCAGAGGGCAGTTTAGGATCCGGCTTTGCGGGTCACATCTGAACGATCTCACGCAAAGACTGGATGATTCTGACAAAGTGACAGCCCTCGTCTTCGCACTCGGAGCTCAATGCTAATATACTAGTGCTGGCAAAAGGACTCGGTGTCCACTTTATTAGGTACATCTGTACAGTCTCCAATCCAGTGCAACTGTTCTGCCACGGAGTCGACTTGCTGCCTCTAATGCTCAGTTTTTGTTGTTAATTCAATTCTACATTTTAGCAGTGAGCAGATAAGGACTGGACTGCATTATACTCAGAGGTGTTCCTAACGCCAACTCCACATTTAACGCAAAAGCTACTGTTGTTTGGACTGGGGACCCACTCCAGCAGACGCTGAGCGTGAGTCAGCTCGTGTCAGGAAACGTTCGGGTTTGAATTTTACACCGTAAAACGTCCCGAACAGTCTCAGATGAACAAAGCCAAAGGATCCTAATCCCAATGTTTGCTGTTCACGAGCTCATGTACACTTTGACCAAAGTCAGTCACTCAGGGACCCTTGGGTATCAACTGACCTTTGTTTGTTAAATCAGAGCAGGTGAGGTTCGGGGAGTACCGGAGAGAAAAACCTGGAGCGGCAGCAGCTGCTCATCGAGCCGACGGGTGGAGGAAAACGTGTTAATATCCATCCTCTGTCGTCTCTCCTCATTTTCCTGTCTCTGCTTCCCTAATTTCCCTCCGAGAGCTGCAATTTATGCTGAAAATCACTTTTCTGTCTGATGCGGCCGTGCCGCTGAAGAAGCTTCTCTCCAACTGTCTGAGCACTTTTACAGTTTTACACAGAAAGGTCTGATCGACTGCAGAAACATTACATGCAAATGAGGAGGGGTTTTTCCCTCAGCAGGGTTTTCGGTGAATAATTTCCTTTTATTTCATGTAAAAAAAACACTTCCGGCCGAAAAATGGAGAGAGGCTTTTGGAGAGATCCTTCATGTGGGTCAACTTTCACGCTTTCATCCGGTCTTTGTGACATTCTAAGACAACCAGCGTCGTGTAAACATCATGGAGGCATTCATGTGTTAGAAAAGACATGCACAACATCAGAGTACAGCAGAAATCTGACATTTCAGAGCTTTGCCAAACTATTGTTCCTATTTAAATGTCGTACATTTGGAAATTCTGGTATTTTGCCCGAGTGAAAACCCAGAGAGGGGCAGCCAGGCACTCCTGCAATAGGGCTGGACAAAAACTGTTCTTTTCTCCAGACCCAGATGTTGCTCTGTTGATGGAAACTCAAAGAGAAGTTCCAGGTGATCGTATCTTTCAAAAGCAGTGAAACCTGGCTAAAGAGAAGACAGGGCGTTCTGAGGGGGAACGGCCCGTGGGGGGGGGGCTCGACACCTGATTACCTACACCAAAAATCAAGGATGTGGGTGTTGAACGACTGGATGGGTTGCCGGCAGCGTGCGCGGCGCTGTGGGATCGGACGCTACCGTACAAACAGGACAAACGAGCCAAAGACTCCAGCCGTCGGGAAGTTCTGTGTGGAAGTGCTTCAAAGAAATAAGGAACACGAGGAGACAGTGTCGACACAGCAGGTCTCAAAATGTCGCCTTTACGCTGCAGTTTGTCACCCAGCGGCTCCCCGTTTACGTTCCCTACCGTGAGTTAACACAACGGACGAGACCGATAAAGAACATACGGTCCGTGCCCAGCCAGCAGCCCTCAACCCCCACTGCGCTTAAAATACCAATGAGGTTGTCATGCAGCCGATAATCTCACACACACACAAGCGGCTTGTTCTCAGAGGTTAACTCGGCCACATCAAACGTCCCGGCGCTCCTCAGACCCTGAGTCATGAAGCAGATGTGGGACTGAGGTCGAAGACAAACACAGCTGCACTGACGTTTGCTCTCTCTGCTGTTAAACATCACTGCTGTTTACGGCCGTTTGTTTCAGTCACACTGTGAATCTGTGGCAGGTAATGAGACATCCGCTCGGCTACCTGTCAGCTTTAAGGTCACAATCCACCCGAAAACCGCCCGACTCTCACGTTCTGCCGATTAGAAATCTGTTCACCCGCGTTTTAACCGTGCAAACAGCTGAGAAAAAGGTCGTGCATTCGTCTCCAAGAGGCTTGCACATCACTTCGCATTCATTACAAAATAGAAAGTCTCAAACAGACTTTGGTCAAATATGAAATTGACGATTTATCAAAACTCTCACAGGCAGAAATCAGTTGTTTGGCCCGAAACTCTCAGACTTTTATCAGCTTTGTTTTCTCCGGAAATGTCTCCCGTCTCCTCCAAGTGTAACAGCTAAAGATGGTCGATGTCTTATTTTGGCAGAAAACAAAAAACTGCACTGTTTTGGTTGAAAGATAAAATATTTGTTGCTGCCCGTGTCTCTGACTATGTCTCGGCTTAAATCCAGAAGAGTGAAAACAACAAGTACACTGTGGCTCAGGTGGTAGAGCGGGTCGTCCACTAACTGAAGGTCGGCGGTTCGATCCCCAGCTCCTCCGCTTCATGTTTTTTACATTAGTTTGAATTTATCACTTTGTCTTTGTCGACATCTCGCAGATTTAAACAATGTCAGAAAACGTCTTCCTTTGCCAGAGCATCGATTCTTTCTCTGCAGACGGCAGGAAGTTTGAGTCTGCTGTGAGCCAGCTGTCAGAACCCTGCATCAGAAACACACACGCACACACACACACACACACACACACACACACACACGCACACACACACACACGCACACACACACACACGCACACACACACACACGCACACACACACACACACACAGCATCACACACACACACACAGCATCAGCAACACACACACCTGGAGAGTGGACAATGTGTGCTGTGTGGCTGCCAACAGCTGATCAATAGAGCAGGAAGAGAAGCTTCATAGGGACACAGAGGTCACCTGTCTGTCTGTCTGTCTGTCTGTGAGAGAGAGACAGGTGTTGTTTGCCAGTGGGCTTTAAAGCAGCAGCAGAAGAAGAAGGATGCGAATTTAAAGAGTTTTTAAGTTACAGTCAGAGAAGTTTCACTCAATAACACAAACAGTGCTTATCTGCATCAGTGTGTGTGTGTGTGTGTGTGTGTGTGTGTGTGTGTACTCGTATGGCTATACATTGTGAAGATCAGTTTGAGTTTTAGACCATTAGAGTGAGGACATTTTGACAAAGTGAGGACACTTTGTCTGGTCCCCACACCTTCAAAGAGAAGAGGTTTTAGGGTTCAGGTCAGAATCCGGGTTAGGTCAGGGTTTGGGTAAGGGTCTAGGGAATGCATCATGTCAATGAGTGTCCTCACAGAGATAGAAGTACAAACGTGTGTGTGTATGTGTTTGGCAGGCAGCCATGTTGGAAGGTGTCTCAGTCAATACAAGCTGAGAGACAGAAGAGGATGAATCGTCTAACTCTCTCACACACACACACACACACACACACACACACACACACACACACACACACACACACACACACACACACACACACACACACACACACACACACACACACACACACACACACACACACACACACACACAGCAGTCCAATGAGAGATGGAACAAAGCCATCACTCTCTGAGCTTTGTCCTCTGCAGCTCCCTCTCTCCCATTTACCATCCTGTCCCTTTTCTTCCGGCCTCATTCACGCCTTTCAGTCTCAGCTCACTTTGTTCTTAATACATTTAGTTTGGTTTTAAACCGGAGTGACTCTCTGTGGCCGGAACTTTACAACGCCACCCTCCATGAAATGTGTCTCGTCCATATTTGCTTGTTTATTTTAAGGGTTCATTTGTTCTCTTTTTCAGCGTCAGTTTTAACCTCTCTCTCTCCACAGCACGCTCCACACTGCCAGGAAAATGATTCTGAAGGAGAAACACTCCATCTGCTCACTTTTCCTCGTTTTGCCTAAAATGAGTCTGAATATCAGAATCAGCCTTCAAATGGTGGAAGAAGTTAGAAGAAGCTTAGTTTAATATACGGCAATGCAGTATGTTTTATAAACTGGCCTCATGTTTTGTGTGTGAAATTTAAATCTAAAAGTAAATACAGCTGTCAAACTAATTTATTAGATAAAACCTACAAGATTTGCCTCTGAAAAAGTATCAGAACCTGGAAACACTCAAGTATATGTAAATCAAAACTGTATTTAAAGCTGCATTTTGTGGGCAGCAGACCCAAGCTGTAAACACAACCCTGATAATTCAGTATAATCAGCTTATAAAGTTGTTATTTCCACATCCAGCAGCTACAGAGCAACATGATCCTCCATCTGGATCTGGTGTCTGTGTCCACCTGATGAATCTAGGTCCAGTACTCCCTCTCTTTTAGCTCCGGTTTTGGTCTCCACCAGCTCCTGAGGGAAACATCTGGCTCTTTAGCTGGTAAATGCTCCAACGTGTTCACCAGCTGGTCTCTGGCTGGGTCTGTCTGCTGTTTGCCGGTGGACAGAGGCTTTTTACAGCTGTTTCTCTGAAAACACAGACTGAACCAGACAGGAAATGAATAAAAAGCAGACTGTGGACCCAGCTGACTCTTGGATGGACTGGCGACTAGCTTATTAGCTATCAAAAGACAACACCTAAATCAGACAGCTCTTTGACTGGACTGAACGTATGGTGGATTTCTCTCTGTACTGGACACACAGGGATGAAATTGGTATCAATCTGAACGTGTGACTTTGGAGACGAACAAGAAGAGCTCCCAACATGCTGAGCTGTTGCTATACTGTTAAATATGCATGTGAAAGTTTAATGTATTATGCAGCAGTTGTTTAGCATTCATGCATGATTCAAACGTTACAAACACACAGTGTGATAACCTGAGGGCAAAATAAATTAACATTGTAAGAAAGCCGGAAGAAAAAAATCATCATTTTTTCATTCAGATCAGTGTAGCTCAGCAAAGTGCCATCAAGACTGAGTACAAGATGCAAAGATAAATACTTGGAGTCAAGCTTTACCCAAGTCTGTAGTTTTGAAGATCCTGGTGCACTCCAGAAGACCAGACCCAACAGGTTGAACATGTAGGGCAGAGGTTCTGCCTCAGTGTGTTTGTTGAAACGGAAACATGTTCGATCAGATGTGCAGGAGACGGACGAGTAAAAGATGTGGATAAAACTCGGCCAGTGGAGCCGGTCCGTGGGACGTACCGGGACTCGGCCAGTGGAGCCGGTCCGTGGGACGTACCGGGACTCGGCCAGTGGAGCCCAGTGGAGCCGGTCCGTGGGACGTACCGGGACTCGGCCAGTGGAGGCGGTCCGTGGGACGTCCCGGGACTCGGCCAGTGGAGGCGGTCCGTGATGATTAAAAGTGAAGCTCATCTTTTCTGCCATTCGGGAACACAAGAGGTCAAACCACAAAGTACATAGTTTGTCCACGGACTCTAAAACGACACGTAGACGCGTTGGGGGATCTGACCCCCTATCAGCAGAACCACCATCGCCGTCAGTGCCTTCAAAACTGTCACGACGCACTGGTGGAACGATACCTCTGTTTTATGACGTGACAACACTCTGGTTAAGGTTTGGGTTAATTCACTGAGCGCGTCACCGTCACCGTCCCGCACTATAGAGGTCTGACATCCCCGGTCTACAGGTCTGAGCGTCAGATTGTTTGCATTTCACACCCAGCCCCAGAAACCCTGCAGTCCTGACTGAAATACGTCGCTACCACAGCGAGCAGAGAGACAACTACTAATGTTGTCTCGGCATTAGACAACTACAATTCCCATTTCCATACTTTTAATTTCAAATAAGTTCAACTCATTTTTTCCTCTTTTGACCCAGATCCTCTCCTGCCTTTTTGTGCAACCTCCACTGTTTTCATCATGTTGCATCACAGTTGCACTGAATTTTGCCCAAAAGTGTCAAGAAGAGAGAGGATGGAGAGAACAGAAGGAAAGTAGAGGAGGAGGAGAAGAGTGGAAAATAAAATGCACTCATCCCCACAGGTACCTGTGATTCAACACAGTGCAGCGCCCTTCAGCGCACACACGTTTGTACTATCTTTATGAGGACACTCATTGACATATTGCATTCCCTAGGCCCTGACCCTGACCCTGACCTAAACCTGATTCTGACCTGAACCCTGAATCCAGGTCTTGACCCTCAAACAACCATTTGAAGGTGTGAGGACGAGACAAAATGTCCTCACTTTGTCAAAATGTCCTCACTCCAATGGTCTAAAACTCAAACTGGTCCTCACAGTGTATAGCCATACAAGTACACACACACACACACACACACACACACACACACACACACACACACACACACACACACACACACAGACGCACAGACGCACACACATACAGATTAAAGGTCTGAGAACTTCCTGTCGCCTTGATTCCCTTGTTTTCTATCACTGAGCACTACAATAACATCACACGCACACACACAAAGTAAAAACTGTGTGTATCAGGATGCTCTGGTTTTCCCGACATAACCTCATCACTGTCTCTGTGTGTGTGTGTGTGTGTGTGTGTGTGTGTGTGTGTGTGTGTGTTCAGCCTGATGCAACTTGCTGGATTTTTTAACATCAGCAAAACTACACCGTCTGTTTCTCAGTGCTAATGAAGCTAAAGGATGAGTGGGGGGGTGAACGAGGGTGAGAGACATAAAGGGACACTGTGTTATGAACACTATATATAAAACCCCCACATGTGATCATTCCCTCTGTATGTGATAGCAGAACATGTGACAGTGACACGGAGTCCACGGCCGCGCTCGTCTGGTTTCAGTCTTTCCACCGGACACTGAACCTGCTGCGGGGATCTGCCCCCGTCGGTCGGGTCCAGCCGACGCTGGTGATGAGGTCCGGCTCGCGGTGGACGGGGAAGAGGTCAGGGCCCTGCAGGACAGGCGACCGTTTCATCACGGACATGGAAACAGACTACCCCAAAGTGTTGACGAGGGCTGTCCATATACTTTTGGCCATATGTTGTACATATGTTGGCATAGGTACACTATGTTAATCCTGACCTGAGGGACTCTGGGAGACACTAAACCGAGAAGCCCATTTCTTTATGGAGCTGATTTTCTGCACGGGGACACTGTCACGCTGAGAGAACACTGTCGTCCAAACCACGATCCTATGTTGCAGCATTAAGTTCTCCCTCCCTTCAGGCCAGAACCGTGGAATAACAGACCCAGACCAAAAGTACACCAATGGACAGGGGTGTCCACATACTTTTGGCCAAACAGTTTTTCCGCTGAACTTCTCAGAACAAACGTGGGACGGCTGTAGGTCAAAACCTCCCTTCTAACTTGTGCTTTGGAGAAGTTCAGCTGCTTCAGTCTAACGTCTACTGTCCACATCTCACTGCTGCGATGTCCAGCAGCAGCGAGAGACACGACGGCGCAGAGGGAAAGAAACGAGAGACGGGAAGGAGACGCTGCACCGGGAAGTAAGGAGTGAGAGTGTGTGACAAAGCCCCGGGGATGCAACACGCACACACACACACACACACACCCTAATTACCTGTTAGCTAATTAACTGTGTGTGTGTCTGGCGGCGAGTCACACAAAGAGATTGCAAAGTCTCTCAAACACACACACACACACGGGCGCGCCCCATATAGTCATTGTTATAATCTTGTTGAAATCCACTTCATCTCACTCGAGTCTGGTCCCATAAACAGGATCAGAGCTCTGGTGTGTATTCGGAGGCTGTTGTCTACATGCATGTGTGTGATTTGCCGTTTTTAGTTATTTTAATACTCATCTTATTTAAATCTCCTTTATAACAACGACCGACATTAACGTCGATCTCTCAATAAACGGTCGTTCTTCATGCCGTGCCGCTTGATCGTTCTCAGACTTCTTTCTCCTCTGGCTGCACCAGAAGTCCCTTCTGCAAATCTTGCGGCCATGTTACAATCTTTCGTGCCGTCCCTGGCGTTTCGTGTGCACAGGAGGCCCCGACTTTAGTCCTGAGGGCGGCGGCGCCATCCTGAAACCGCACTGCGCCCAAGGAGGAGCTGCGCCTCGGGGATAAACTCGGGGAAGGGAACTCTCCTCACTTGCTGTGTTACGTAACCTTCCAGGCTCTGTGGAGGGTTATGACATGGATGGGTTCACTTATAACACTAGCAGCCAGCTCATCATGCTCACACAGCTCTAAATGTGAAGCAAACACACCAAGGGACATTATTAAACTCTTTGACAATGATTACCGGGATGACAGTCAAGCGCTGGAGACCATCAGAGAAAATGAGACGGTTCGCGGGTGTCGTTTACCGATGCCCAGCCCACCGCTGACTCAACAGGTGCGGAGATTTCGAGCTCTGTTAACGGCCCTTCCTGGCAGACCTCAGGCCAGGAGCGGTATTTTCGGGGCGAGTAGATCAGCCGTTTGGACTCCAGGTCTCGTCCCCAGGACCGGGCCCAGGCCCAGGCCGGGGCTGGCTGCTGCAGCGCAGACCATCAAACCCGCACCGGGGCCATCTTTAAAAACATCTGTCACTGAGCGGAGCTTGGTCACGCACTCGGGGACATTGTTTAAAGGGATATTCCACCAAAAATCTGACTTTTAGATTCCAAACACTCCCACGCCGTAGGCTTCAAAAGTCCCCAGAGCCCACCAAACAATTAGCATCAATTAATCACTAATAATTAACGGTGGAAAGGTGGATTACGATGTGTGTTGCAGGAAATTTGGACGCTTTTTGTTGCACTCGTTTCTTAAATTATAGCACAATCCATTGTAGTGCTAAAACATTTAGTGTGGTATTGTTATTATTGACATTTTTAATAACTGATTAATTGTTTCAAGTGATTTAACAAGAAAAAATGTCAAAGTGTCACTGGTCTCGGTTTTTATTTGGCAGTAAACTGGATATCTGTGGGGTTTTGACTGATGACATTACTTTTGAGAAACTGGGGAGAACATTTTTCAGTGTTTTCTGACCATTTAACGACCAAACGATTAATTGATCGAAAAAAAAAAGAAAAAATCTAGAGCTGAATCAATAATGAAAAGAATCATTAGAACGAAGAACTGAGTGATTGCGACTGCTGACAGTTACAAGCTACAGCGGCCGTCCTCCACCCTAGGGTTTTATAGTTCCCCGTCAAGACAACAGAGAGGCGGTGTTTGATAGTCAAAGCGATGGGACGTTCTCGCCCCAAACCAGCGGATCCAGGCTGACTCCGACATTTATTTTCCTCTAAACTTTGGTTAACCACAGAGTCTCTTGAGATACATGGCCTCTCTCACAACAGAGATCTGGCCAGTGGCCGCACAGGGCAGCTAAGAGCGGGTCACGTGAAATATTTATTCATAGCGTTCATACACAGCACAACAACACACAACCTGAGAAGCATGAAGGGGAGACCGTTGGAATCCAACACATTTTGAATGTGGCCTCCGAGTGCCTCCCGTGCGTGGAAGGACATAAAAAGGAAATCCATATCACAGTGCGGGTTGTATTTCACGGCATTCCTTTCTCGGATTTGCTCTCTTCTCTAAATCTTCCGTAGACCCGAAGGCAGTTTTTTCAAATAAAGTTTGTCTATTTATTTTAATCCCGAGATGCAGAGCAAAAGAAATGCGTGACTGCGTTTCAGGGCTGACCCGAACGCCTCGAAGCTTCGAAGCCTCTGCCGTTGCCATGGTAACCGGGGTCCAAATCAGCATCTGAATGCTGCGTTATTTTTGCTTTTGCTGTTGTTTTAACTATTATTATATATGCTTTACCAGAAAGATCCCAGACAGCCCACGAAATAAGAAATGGAGATGCAACATTATTCATTATGCTGTAATAATTATTTATCATTGGTTATTCTCAGACAAGGACATTTAATCTCTAAGCGTTACCAGAACTGACCCTGGGACAGCCACACGTGACCACGTGACCACGTGACAGGCTCACAAGTTACAACTACGCCTGCGAGATGTGGGGAAAAAAAGGATCAAGCAACTGGAATAAATCCCCAAATGTGTGGCAGATCGAAACTCTACAACAAGTCTGGTAAATCACCTGAAAACTGCTCGTACCAGCTGAGCCGCCTGGAAACTGCACTTTGCTTTTGTCCAGAGCGGCTGGTGTTTGTCAGCACGCTCACAACGTATACTGTCCTCGTCTCGGTTCACATGTGAAAGAAAGTTGTTAGGTCCAGCCTGTCTCTACCCATCTTAGCCTCTCCCCCTTCCTTTTCTCACTTCCTGCTAGGAGACAAGACGAACCCCCCCCCCACACAAACATTACTATTATTATTATTTGCCAGTGGCGACAATGATGAAGTCTAATTTCCACAGATTCCTGCAGTCAGGAGCTTGGCCACACCATCACACACACACACACACACACACACACACACACACACACACACACAGAGGATTAGAAGAAAAGGCGAGTCCCGCGGCACAGATTTGCACAGAGAACATAATAGCTGATGACATGCGGCAGTTTGGAGGCTTTCACAGCAACGCGGCTAATCTTCCTGCGCTGGAATAACATTATTCTCTCCGCTTCCTCTTCCTCGCCATCGGCCCGCCCACCGGGGACTCGCAGGTCATTGTGTCCAAACGCACCCCAAGGTTAGCGCGCACAATGGACAGGCAGCGGAGAGCGGCCAGCTGGGCGACCGGCTGGTCCGGCGACGCGTTTGGGAGGCAGGTGCGCGTTCGGAGCGGGGTCCAAACAGCACAAAGAGACATTTTCGATCGTAGCACCTTCACACACGGTCAGAGCGAACAATAGAAGGCCCGGTCTAGACCGGAGGGGGATGAAGAAGGGGGGGGTGCTTGGAAAACGGAGGTTTTGGTGGTAAGCCTGGTTTATATTCTGCGATTAACACAAAGAAAAAAAACAGGTGAACTTTAACCTCCGAGTCGTGACCCTACAGGAAGAAACAGAGAAACCCAGAGGAGTAACTACACCAGTAGGGGTGGCGGCTTGTGTGTCCATATACAGTGTGTGTGTCATGCCATTAAGGCCGCTCGAATGGAGATGTACTCAATGACACAGTTAGTGTTTAGTAAAAGTTCATCAATGTGCTGCTCCGACAGCCTCCGCTCGTCTGGTTTCAGTCTCTCCACCAGACACTGAACCTGCTGCAGGGATCTGCTCCCACTCAATGGAGGAAGTCATTCGTGGGTCTTCTATTAAAATCAAAACGGAAAATTCTAAACTGCAAGACCAGTCGTTTTGATCATGACGTCTCAACAAGCTGTAGCAAGTGACTGTCTACACCAGCCACTGTCACCTGTGGCTGGGAGAATTACTCAGCCGAAATGAACTTTGTTTTGTGACTTAGCGGAACAACAAAAAATGAACTCTTGGCTGTCGTGCGGTTAATATGCTCTCAGCGCACTGGTGTTGTGTCAAGATCTCTTATACCATTGGTTGGTCTTTCTGTTAACGCTAACCTCAGACCACGTTTGTCGCCATCCCAAACCAGACTTCTCTGCAACGACCAACCAGGACCAAACGTACGCCTGAGGTGTGCCAGCGATGCTGGTGATCAGGTCTGGCTCTCAGTCGGTGGTCCAGTTCATCCCGGAGGTGCTGGGTGCTGGGTGGGGTTGAGGTCAGGGCTCCGTGCTGGGCAGCTAAGTTCTTCCACGGCAAACCGGGACAAGCATTTCTTTATGGAGCCGCTTTGTGCACAGGGACATTGTCCAACATGTCTTTCGAACTAAATGAGAAAATCTGTTGTTTCTCGTTGCCTTTCAAACCAGTCCAGGGAAATTTCTGATCTGGTGCCCCGACGCTTGGTAGGAACGTTTCATGGTTTGGGTTGAAAACACCTTTGTTCGGGTTAGTGGAACGCCGTCATCCTGGTTAAAAGAAGCACTGCTATGCTAAAGTGAGGCGCCAACCGTCTCCTCTGCCGATTATCTTTGTCTATAAAACATCAAAAACTGTGAAAAACGGCTGTTAAAATTTTACCAGAGCCGAAGTCGACGTCCTCACCTCTTGTTCTGTCCAACTAACAGCCCAAAACCCAAAGAGATGCAGTTTGCCGTCATGTGCAACAAAGAAAAAAAATTCAATCTTCACTTTTGAGAAACTGCAAAGAGCAAACGTATGAAATTTCTTTGCTTTAAAAGAAAAATGACTAAAATGATCAGCCGGTGATCAAAATAGTTGCCAATCAATTCTTCTGCCGACTAATTGTCGCAGATCTAAATTAAACCAGATCGTCATCAGTTTAAATCTACAAACAAGATTTTGGCGACAGAATCCAAAGTCACTCCTGATGCTTCCGGACTACAGAACCGGCACTGAACGTTTTTTATAGCTGAAATGATTCTTCGATCAGCCGAACAGTTAATCAGAGGAACTGTCTGATGATTCGTTAATTCTAAAATAGTTTTGGAAAGTTTGGATAAAAAGGCATCTGAAGACGTCCCCTAGGAAACTGTTTTTCACTGTTTCCTGACATTTCAAAGACCAAATGATCGGTGAATTTCTCCAAAAAGAGCCGATAGATTAATCCCCTGTCAGTCGCGGCCCCGCATGTGTAACCTTCATATGAAAGAGCAGACACAGAGTATGTCATGTTTTTAACTGCAGCACCGACATCCGACGCCATCCCCGAACCTGCTTTGAGACAAGTCTAAAGAAAATGACCACAAACACTGGGTCCAGCATCAGCTGAATGTGAGTCAGAGCATTTGACAACCTTTATGATTCCGTGAGATGTTTTCACATGAGGACTATCACTGTGCATTCCAAGCTCATAACTCGCCCTCAGCTGGAACCAGCAGCTCGTAAACATTTATGTCAGGCTTTAAAAACAGATCATACAGACTGTAAAATCCATTTTCCATGTGAGTCCAACCTACGTGCTTTTCTCTCGGTGTCTACGTGAATTCGGCCAGTTTAACTCACTTGTGGTCGAACTAAGCCCGGTCTCCGAGGTGCAGCTGCAGGACCGAGCCTGCTGACTCAGTCCTGCGGCTTCACTGTGACTCTGGTGCCAAAAGGCATCAGTGTCGACGTTAATAATTCAATATCCTGCTCGTAATTGGCGGCTAACTGGTAGAACGGCGTCCTTCCCGAAGTGACAGCTGCGTTTCGCTTTATTTCAGACCGGTGACGAAGACATAAACCAGCGGCAGACCGCTCTCGCTCTTCCTGCAGCAACACAAATTACCTGCTCAAACTTCTGCAGCTACGCCGTGGCCTGCTTAATGAGAGGCCAATGAAAGCCACTTACAGACCACTTAGGTTGTTTACTCTGAGAATTCTACCCTCAAATCCCCGATCGGAGTCTCATCAGAGGGTCTTATCTGCTCAGACGACCCCAATAAAAGCCAAGGTGGTGGTTTTAGCCCGAGGACTTGCACTGTAAAACTAGGGAAGGTCTGATGTGCCATTTACCACTTTTTTCTGATGCGAACTCAAAGAAAATCCTTTTAGTTCTAATCTGCACATCTTGTATTGTTCTTATCCAACACAGACACTAAATTGTTGTCGTCCATTTGGGTTCAAAAAAACGTGGCCCACATGACTAGAACTGAGTCCAGTTCCCCATCTCACTGCAGGTCATCGTCGGGTACCGGCCGACCTTTAACCTGATTAACCGTCTCTCTGGATGGTTGCCTGTCACCGGCAGAGCTTACGTTTCCTACAGGTTTAGAGAAACCTGGAGGTTTAACGTTTGACTACAGCCTCAAATGACACAAGCTGACGCAGTCAAACAGACCAAACCCGAAGAACATTCAGTTTACCATCACAAAAAAACCCAGCAAATCTCTCCAACTGAGAAGCTGGAGCCATAGATTTGTTCTTCCATCAGAGCTACAGCCGAAACCATGAATCCATCACTCCACGTCAGTTGACAGGGACTCAATCGGCTTTTAATGATCAATTATTTGGTTAAACCGGTTTTCCTGCAGAACCGCAGGTAATCTGCTGGTCACACGGGACAGAGAACTGAACGCTTCGGTCCAGATAAAAGCCCCAATCTGAAGATCTCACCTCGGACTTCTGGGACATGTTGTCAAATGTTAAAAACAAAAGGACTGATCGTTTACGACACGGAAGGAAACCGGGGAGTAGTTGCAGCCCTTCTGTGCGGATCTCCCCACTGCGTTCTGTTCCAAAACTGGAGCCTGAACCCGAGACACGGATGGTGGATGTTACCGCGACCGGACCTGGGTCCGGATCGAGACAGCTCTGTTGTCAGCCCCCTACATACCGGTCTCTCTCCCTCTCCCCGGTGTTAACCCTTAAAGCGGAGATGAGACAAAGACACCGGCTCCAGGTAGGAGGACGCCTCCTTCCTGCGGCTCGCGGCGTCAGAGCGCGACGTTTCCACAGTGACACGTGAAGGTGTTCTCTGTGCGCGAGGAGCGGCAGAGGCACCCGCCCGCCGCCAGCGAGTCTCGGTCCTGCGGGGTCCGGAGGGTCCGTCAGCACGAAGCTGGAAGTTAAAGCATCAGGATGCGGAGAGGATGACGGGGAGGAAGGTGGCCGGAGTTAACGAGGCTTCAGAGACACCGGGTCCGGCCGCTGCTGCGCGCGCCAACCGACGGGTGATTGACAGGCGTCCGTCAAAGCCGCCAAACACACGCACGCTCAGGGAGGGCACGCACAGGCGCGCGTTTCACCCCCAACACACACACACATCCGACCTGGTGCGTCCTCGTTCCTCACGCGTGATCATGCACACACGCGCGCGCGTCCGCACACACACGCACGCACCCGCGCGCACACACACACACACACCCCGAACACGCAAGTACCGGGAATGCGCGCACACGCACAGACAGTCACGGGAGGAGAAGAATCGCGGGGTTGCCTGCAGGAAAACGCCAGAAGAAGAAGAAGAAGACTCACCTTTCTTGCGTCACATCTCCCACAAGAGAAGAGAGAGAGGGGAGCCGGGACGGGAGCGGACCCGCTCACGGGGAGAGAGGAGAAGGGGTTGCCTGCAGGAAAACGCCAGAAGAAGAAGAAGAAGAAGAAACTCACCTTTCTGCGTCCACATCTCCACAAAGACAGAAGACAGACGGGAGCCGGGACGGGAGCCGGACCCGCTCCGTCTCCGTCCAGCCTCGACACTCACGGGCACATTAATCCACAACGGCTCCGCTTATTTCCAAAACACGGGACCAAACCGGCGGGAAAATCTCCTCGTCCAGCCGCGAGCCGGTTCAGGTGTAAATCCACCGAGAGACAGAGCCGGGGAGAGAAGGGGGGACGGCGGGGACGGTGCGTCCAGTCCGGGTGCTAACGACACACTGAGGCGTCTCTCGGCAGCCCAGCGGTTCCGGTTCCAGGCCACGCCCTCCTCCTCATCATTAGAGACCCCGCAGCCAATCAGAGGGCGGGGCATACATCCGACCCCGCCCCTCTCCAATTTAAAGTCCCTGTATTAAATTTAAGGGTTTTTTCTAAACGTGCCTGGATCAATAAATGACTGAATAAACCTTTTAAACACGTAACAGATGAGTAGCTCATTGGTCGTTTGTTTTCACCATAATGATCTTTTCTTTTTCTTATGGAAACAATATTAAACCCTGAAGTATGTTCTTCACAACATGAGCTTTAAAGACATACACGCAGATATAAAATCCCAAAAGCTGAGAGAGCGAAAGGTAAACGAAAGGAACAAAGTGGGAAACGAAAGGAATGTTTTTCTTTCTTCGTACGGTGGGAAGTGTTGATGACCTTCCCACGTCACGTCCCTTCCTTGTGATCTGTCTCACTTTAACAAATCAACTATACCTGCTAAAGAATTTAAAAAAAAGAAATCTTATGTCTGTTATCAGCTAAACTGATGATAACTTACAGCTTTGTGACTAGCTACAGTCATTATAAGATCAAAGACCGATGTCATGGCTGAAAGTGAAAAAACAGTTAAAATAAATGTAGAGATTTGTTTGTTTACACGACTGAAAATGACACAATGATAATCACAATGCAACACGCAGCATCTGCATTTCTACAGACATCAGCTCAACAAAGTGGACACGACGTAGGTTAATACTGAGTCCCGCCACAGGGACAACTGCCCATTTCCCACCTCATCGTGCGTTTCCTGGTGTTTCCGGGTGTTTCCAGGTGTCTCCAGGTGTTTCCAGGTGTTTCCTGGTGTTTCCGGGTGTTTCCAGGTGTTTCCAGGTGTTTCCGGGTGTTTCCAGGTGTCTCCAGGTGTTTCCAGGTGTTTCCTGGTGTTTCCGGGTGTTTCCAGGTGTTTCCAGGTGTTTCCGGGTGTTTCCAGGTGTCTCCAGGTGTTTCCGGCTGTTTCCAGGTGTTTCCGGGTGTTTCCAGGTGTTTCCAGGTGTCTCCAGGTGTTTCCAGGTGTTTCCGGCTGTTTCCAGGTGTTTCCAGGTGGCTCCAGGTGTTTCCGGCTGTTTCCAGGTGTTTCCAGGTGTCTCCAGGTGTTTCCAGGTGTTTCCAGGTGTTTCCGGGTGTTTCCAGGGGTTTCCAG
The DNA here is from genome assembly GCF_016859285.1 of Xiphias gladius. Taxonomy (NCBI): domain Eukaryota; kingdom Metazoa; phylum Chordata; class Actinopteri; order Istiophoriformes; family Xiphiidae; genus Xiphias; species Xiphias gladius. Next base: position 25,372,440 of record NC_053423.1, read on the forward strand.
GTGTTTCCGGGTGTTTCCAGGTGTTTCCGGGTGTTTCCAGGGGTTTCCAGGTGTCTCCAGGTGTTTCCAGGTGTTTCCAGGTGTCTCCAGGTGTTTCCAGGTGCTGGGGAGTACGACTGCCTGTGTGAAAATGGCAGTCTGAAGCCTCTGGAGCCGAGTGATGTCTGATAACTGTCCTCAGGTGATGAAGATCTGTTCCTCTACGGGTGAACGCCGGCTTTATGATCCTGGCACTTCCGCCTTCCCACGCTGTCACATGCCTCCGTTCACAATCCCCACGTCACCACATCTGACCAATGAGCTTTCTGCCCGGGTTTCCGCAGCCAATCGCTCACTGGACCTGCTGCCCGTCTGTCTTTCAGAGCGACTTTAGCGTAACCCACCTCCTCCCCGTCACCACCATGACCTCCGCGATGTCCAGGGACACTGGTCCAAAGGTTTCCGTCAACCCCTCGCCGGCTCTGCTCCACCACCGCCGGCATCTAGACTTTCCATTCAATCTCTCCCTTCTCCCGCCTGGTCAGCGTCGGTCGGGTCTGAAGACGACAAGTTTGAAAAGGTGGGTTAGAAGGACGCGAGCTCACCAGAGCTGTGGGTCTTATGCGTGTGGTGAGAAACCGGAGAAACTTGAACCGGAGAGCGTTTGGCGTTTTGAGCGATGAATCAAATATCAAGATAGTGGCTGATAAATTCTTCTGCCAACCATCAATCAACCATCTAACTGTTGCAGCGCTACATTCATACATCGCTCAGTACGAGACAGGACATGGGACTGGATTTGTTCTAGTTTTCAGCGACTTCAAGTGTTGAAGCTGTAGAAAATCGTTGTTTTTCTTGTAAAGTGTAACGGCACAGACCGACAGAACGTAGTGCGCTGATTTCACGTAATTATAAAAAACAACACACTGTAAAGACAAGTATTCATGCAGTGTAGCGGGAGTGTAACTACTTAAACTACTGCCGCTAACGGTAAAAAGCCTCTTCGTCCAGTCTGCCCTTTACGGATTTAAAATGATTTCCACGAGCAAACTTCAATTCAATTTCCAGCTGACAAATTGAGTCTGTTTCTCCGCAGGATAATTAGAGCCAAGTGGAAAAAGGAAAGTGACGGAGACGCCTCACATACAGCGCTGCGATTAGATACCAAATCCCCTCTGTGCTCCGCAGCCTCTCCGTCCCTCTGTCTGTCTTCGTGTCTTCCTGTCTGTTTGTCCTTCTGCAGACCTCCTCCTCCTCCTCCTCCTGCTGCTGCTCCCCTCAGTGTTTATGAAAAACAACAAATTACAGGATATGAGGACTGGTGATGTCTGGGGAAATAAGCTTCTGATTGTGCTTGAGTTAGCGTTCCTGTGTGCCTGATTAAACTGTGATGTCTGCATCTTCGCTCCGTTTCTCTGCAAAACGCTCGTCCGTGTTTACACTGAAATACTGAGAGGAGCAAAACCAGGACCACCAGCTGCTCTTTTTTAAAAACCAAAACACACAGAGCCGGAGGTCCAGGTCAGGGTTGGGACCGCTTCTGAAGCTGAGGCCTTTACAGGATCATTCAGCTTTAGTCATTTACTTCTACTTGTACATCCTGTCTGGGGCTGGTCTCACCTTTAGCCCTGGAGTCCACTGCTGGTGTCCCAGGTCAGTCATCGTGCCAACACTGTTCTCTCTCTCCTGCAGTTCTGGCTCACCCAACATTTACCTCCTACCGACCCCCCAGTCCTCTGTTGCATTTCTAGCCCCGCTACTGGTGCGGCTCTGGGGATGGTCTGTTGTTGGTCAGTCCGTCCACCGTTTTGGTTCAGAGTGAAATAGCTCAACTACTGGATGGATTGCCATGAATTTTTAAATATACATCTGAGGTTCCCAGAGGATGAATCCTGCTGGCTTGGTGATCCTCTAACTTTTCCTCTAGCGCCATCATCAGGTCAACATTTGAATTTGGTTTATGACCAGACACCTGCAGAACTACCGACGTTCCCATCTGCCTCAGCTGGACTCTGTGTTCAGGGCTAAACAGCAAAAACTCGGGTGCTAAACATGGTAACCATTATAGCTGCTAACATCAATGTGTTAGCATTTTGGCTTTGAACATCTTAGCACGCAGATGTTAGCATTTAACTGAAACCACCGCTCTGTCAAAGTACAGCCTCACAGAGCTGCTAGCATGGCTGTCTCTCGGTCTGTCCTCTGTGGAGACAGCGTGGGCTTTCTGTGTGTGTTTCTTCACGTGATAAAAAAGATATTTTAATGGAGCTGGCTTCTCTGAACAGTCTGGTTACAGAAGTGCATGGCGACGCACTGATGGCGAGCGTGTTAGCTTGCCAATATTAGCTTTTCAGCCTCTTTAGTGCAGCATCGACTGCATCGTGGTGCTGATCCATCAGAGCTAGAAACACGTCAAACGACTCCTGACAGTCATTGCCATCCGCGCCAGTCGCTCGCTCTTCTTGGTTGCCATGCCTGCGCCATCATCACACGATGGACTGCTCCCCTCAGGGTGGGATTCAGCTGCGGCCCCAAGTGAAGGACTTCCAATATCTCGGGCTGCAGTTCCCAAGTGAGGGTAAAATGGAGCATGAGATCGGCAGGAGCACGGGTGCAGTGTCTGCAGTAAAGCCTGAAGGTGAATCTCTCACTTTAATGGTTGATCTGTTTATCAAACCTCACCTAAAGACATGAGCTTTGGGGATTGAGATTGTGGATACATGCGTTCTTGTGAAAAATGAGTTTCCTTCTGAAGGTGGCTGGGTTCCCCCTGACTAAGCAGCCTGGAAATCCATTAGGAGTTAGGACTAGAACCACTGCACCTCAGCTTCAAAAGGAGCCAATTAAGGTGGTTTTGGCATCTGATTCAGTTGGCTCCTTGATACCGTCCTGTACAGGTTTTCTGGGTACGTCCCACTGGGAGTAGAGCCTGGGGCAAACCCAAAACATATTGGAGAGATTATACCGAATAACCCATCAGGCCTGGGAACACCTTGGATGTCTGGGCTTGTTTTGCCTGCTGCCATCGAACCTTGACCTGGAGAAGCATAAGAAAATAAATGGATGGGAAGGTCCTTGCAGAAATCGAGGGCGTGATTACGCTTTGATCTTTAGAGAAAACGTGAGGTAACAACTCTTGATATTGTCTGACATCAAATTTTAAAACATGCAAATGTTGTATGGCAACGTGGCAATAAACTAAAGTCACGTATTTTCTCTAAACATCTCTCCAAACAACCTGCAGCCATTTACAGTTGATATCTCCTGCCTTCCATAAAGTTACTGTTTGATGCTGTGGCTGTTTGGTGTGAAAAAAAAAGCAGCAGTAACATCCCAGTCTGCCGTCTGATCTCCCTCAGATGTAAACAGTAGATTACAGCACATATACAGATCACATATTAAACAGCAGCAGTGCAGCCTCACCAAGGCTGAACAGAATGAAATGCATGAAATAAATAAATGTATGAGCGCTGCCATTTCGCCCGTCGACTTCTGCAGCTTTAAGTCAGCGCTCTCATCAGCACTGAAACAATTCGTCAGAGACGATCAAACCCTCGGGGCTGAGACTTTAACGGATGCAGGAACACAGACACTGAAACACAGCAACAAGTGTCATAAAGCACAGCCCTCGGGCGAGTTTCAAAAAGTAAAACCCTCGTCAGATCCTGTGAGTGTCCCCATTGGAGTCACACATAGTTAATGGTGCAGTGTTTCTGTTGTGTTTACTCACCGTGCTCCTGTAATATATGCCGGAGGAGATCCTATCGTCTGAGTGTGAGAGCATCTCGTACCCGGCTGAGAGGTAAAATGTGTACTTTACGAGCTAAAGTAGGAAATGTGGCCCATATGGCACTTCATCACAATTAATGTTTTCGTATGAAACACGCACACACACACAAGGTCAGACAACAGCTGCCGAGCGTACACTTTCATGAAAATGAGGGTCTGGTGGATTAATCTATGAGAGGAACCTGCCACGAACAGCTGCAGAACTTTGAGACAACACTTTTTAAAGCTCAGTAACATAGCGTCTTTGCTGGTTACCTGCTCTGAAACTTCTTCCCGGCTGGCCACCGTACCCTGTCTGCGACCTTGAGCTTTTCTTATGGAAAGTAAATGTGGTGTTTTACCTGATAAAACTGGCGCTTCAAGTTTTCCAGCACAGATTCCTGTCAGGAGCCAAAACAAAAAGCGTTCAACCAAAAAACCGCGATAGAACAATCACAGCCACCGTGACCTCCTGTGTCTCTGTGAACCCGCTGCCCCTCCTGTCATTTAAATCCCGTCTGGAGTCTCGTCCTTGGATTTTAAAGTGGGTCTCTGAGTTTTTCATCAGGAGAGAAAGAGCCTGTAAAAGCTCATCACATGGTCTGTTGTAAGGCAGCTCCAGGTCGGTGCTGCTCTTCTCTTTTGAACCCTGGATTTGTTCACATTCAGTCAAACTGTCCCGTTAAAAGCTGCTGAACCAGCTGTGACCAGCTGCTGTTCTCAGCGTAGCCGTGGACGTACAGACAACCGTCGCTGGATCACTGTGATGCTGAAGGAAACTTAAAAACATGAGGATTCTCAGGCAAGTTCTGAATTATTATTTTTAGCTTTAGGTGAGGCTAGCAGGGGCTAGCTTTTCACTCGATGTAGCTCTTTTTCCTTGGCTGTCTGGTTTTTCTGTAGTACAAACTGCGGTTTGTCTCTTTGGTAGTTACGGCAAGTTTTACCGGCTGTTGTCGCAGAAAGTAATACACGTCTGTGGCATCATAATTTCCCAAATGCCAAAAAGTCACCTCCATTTTTACCAAATACGTGCTCACTACATTTCGGCTGCATAAGGCAGCGTAGTCGGTGAGAGTGTTAATAGAGCCGGAAATTCTGTCACCGCCCTGATTTACTACAAGAAAAGGGACTCAGCCAAAAGCAAAAAGTAGATTGATAAGGAGGGGGATCTTGCAGTCTGTAAGATGGAGCATCAATGTAGAAACTGATGGCAAAATAAACATGTAGCCATATTGTGGTTAAGGGGTGAAACATCAGAATGATTCTTTGAAAGTGTGGAAAGTTCAAAAGACAAGCAAAATCACATGGTTCTTCTCCGCCTTTTGCTATCAACCTGTGGTCCTGGACGGGTGGAGGGGATAACGTGCCTTGCTTAAGGGCACCGCGGCTCTACAGCCTGTAGAAGCTGGCTGTACAGTGATGCCTTGATACAGGCCAGCAAAACACCTCCACTGCTGCTCATTTCAATTCAAATCCTCCTGAATCCTGCAGCAACACACACAGACACAGTGAAATGTGAATAATAAGCAGCAGCAATAATTCACATTTCAGCTTTGTGTTTCATATTTTTTATTTAAATTGTGTTTGTTGATTGTTGCTGACAGAGCGGCATTAATCACACGACGTCTTCCTCACAATCCTGCCGACGAGCTCATCACATATTCAGAGTACGAATCTAATCAGACCTCCTGTCGCTCGCTCCTTTATTCCTTAATCCTCCTTTTCCTGGCTTTGTTTTCTCCTCATTCATCCCTGCATATTTCCTCTCACCCTCATCATCTTCTTTTCCTTCTTTATCACCTTTTTTTCTCTTTGCATCACATACAAACACACTCTGGATTTCATTTTAATATCACAGCAATGAAACTAATAAACCCCCTCTGCCCATGGCATCCTCTAGTGATTCAGATGTGTCTGTGTGTGCGTGTGTGTGTGAGTGTGTGGGTGTGTGTCTGTGAGGAAGAGAGTTAGACAAAGAAATAAAGAGAAAGAGTTTTTTCTTTATCATAAGTCGATTCATAATTCAATCTTTTGTGTCTGAATGAGAGTCATTCTTTATCTTAATTCTTATCTTTTATGGGTGTGTGAGATGTGTGTGATTTTTATAATGCAAATCAATTCCCAACCTGTGTGCATAAAAGAATAAGAGACAGCACACATCATAATTCAAATCATATTTCAAATTCAAATCATTGCGTCTGTGTGTGTGTGTGTGTGTGTGTGTGTGTTTGTCGGTCTCATAATTCTAACCGGATCACAAACCTTTGTCTCTGCAGCAGCGAGTGTGTGCGTGTGTGTTCCTATGTGTGTGTGTGTGCACGCGCGTGTGTTCACAGCAGCAGCTTTTGTTGAAGAGTCACCTTGAGCTGAGGAAGTGGAGGACAGAACCATCAGTGTCTGCTGTCGTGTGCTTCACCAGAAAAATAAAAAACCCCAGAAACACCTGCAACGCCTGCAACCTCAGTGAAATTTAAATTAGCTCCGCTAATCAATATTTGCAAATCAAATGACTCTTTAATGTGAAAGCGTTAAAACTGGCACCACCTCTGCAGCTCTACAGAGCTTTTTGGCGCCTTTTGGCTCCTCGTTTTGGTTTTCCGGCACATCTCCGGTCTGGTTGAGTCTCAGTGCTTTCAGCCGCAGCGGGCAGCAGCTCTCAGTGTAAAAGCTGTAAAAAGCCGCTGTGCACTACCTGCTAAGCTTAGACTTAGATTCATCAGATGGACACTGCTTAACCATATGACTGCTCCTGCTCACTTTTCAAGTTGAATCTACTTGCTTGCTGCCTAATGTTATTAGTCATTGCAGCTTTAAATCTACACGTCCTTGGAGATACAACAAAACTCACTACCTTATTGCTAATAGCTCGCTAGGTGGTCGCTTACACTTTCAGAGTGGCAGATGGAGCATTTCTACATGGTTACAAAGGTGTTACTAGATGGTTGCTGCGATGTTACCGCATCAGGCCACTCGTAAGCGGTTCGCTATGGAGCTCTGTGTGATTACTAGCATGTTGATAGGGGGCTGCAGACGATTTCTGGGTGTTTGGGCCGCCTCCGTTGGTGCTGTGTATCCTGATCATCAGAGCAAAGTGTTATTTTGTCTCACCTCATTCAGTGTGGCCTTGCGCACATTTTAGATGATTTCTTTATTTTTCATTTTGCTTTGCTCGAGCCGTTAAGTAGTAAATGAAGTCTCTGTCCCATCGACGTCACTTTCATTTGCCAGAGAAGCTGTGGCAGAAGTTGTGAGGAGCAGTGATTAAAGAAATACAGTGTGTCGATTTAAGAGTTGCTATTTCTCTAAGTCAATTTACAACAACTTGTAGGTTACAGCTTAAAACATCTCATCCAGTGTTTTGAAATATTTTTTTTTATATTTCTTTTTATACACAGTTAAATATAGATTGGTAGAAGACGGCCCCATTTGTGACGTATCTGAGTTATCATGATTACGAGCTACCGACTTGTAAAGAGTGTTCACGTCAATTTCCAAATCGCAACTACAACCGGCAAATTTGGATTTTTCCTAAATCTCCGTTGTATCCGACTTCACAGTCACTAAGAAGGAAGTTTGGATGCCTCACATCATCCAACGACTGTTGGTCAATGTAATTAAACCCCCATTTAATAGATATAGTGTTATATTGTCAATGCACAGCATTTTTGGCCACACTGCAGCAGCGAGGCCAGCCCTACGGATGTGAAATGTCAGTGAGTTTGTGAGTGAGTGACGAAGTTACACGATCATCAGCCAGCCGAGTGTTGGAGTTTACCCATTGGCAGTCGCTCTTTCAAAATGAATTGGTGCAAACAGTTTCTATTGCGTCATCAGGGGTCGTTAACAGACAGTGTTTCCTACTTAACGCCTTTTTTGCCAGATTTACCAACTTTTGTGACCCTTTAGCGACTTTAGTGACTTTTTGGCTAAAAACCTTAGCTACTTTCCAGGGGAGAGTCGCCGGTTTTGGTCGTGCAATGATGCATACTCACCTCAAAACAAAAGCATGTGTCTCTGCAGACTCCTGAGGAAATATATGATGGAAACTAATCCCACAGTGATCAAACTATGTGATAGTAAAAACTTGTCATAATGCATTTAGGAGCGCTGCTGCTGCTGAGGCTTTTCCCAACAGTGATCTCGGCCATTTTAACCTTGAATGCATGTTTCTTGTGCTGGAAGAAGAATGTCGTGCTGTTGAATTTGTAACTCTTAAGCACCATTCAGTGTGTGTGAGCGAGCTAGAGACACCAACCCTGAGCCAATCAGAGGAAACCACATGGGGTACCACTTGTACCACTAAGACGTACCACATGTCAGAATCTGTGGGGCAATTAGAAGCTCAGCTATTAAACGTTTTCCACCTTAATAGTAGACGGACAATCAATGAGGTTTGAGCGATAAATGTGTACACTCAAACACAGAATAGTGTATTCAAATGTCTGTACAAATGTTACACACAAGACTTGCAAATATAATGCGACATAAAGAAGAAACACCCCCTCCTAACCTCTCTCTGTGTCTCTCTCTCTCTCCTGTCAGTCCAAATCTGCTGACTCGCTCTTTCAGGAGCTTCGCCGTGACTCAGCAGAGAGTTCACCCTATGAGTTATCAGGGTCTTCATCAGCAGGGACCAGGGCCAGGATCCCCTGTGGTCGCCACAGGGGAGGATGATGGCATTTTTGAAGTTGGGGGGGGCATCGAGTGTTGGATGACATAATAGGCTGGTGAACTTTTTCACGTCAACTTCCTTTCAATCTCAGCCGTGCCTACCTTTCTTGTACAACTAGAACATGGTAGGAAATGCATTCCCTCTTCTCATCAGGGTACTTCCAAATCAAAATGGTTCCTGTGGGGTGTCGTTTGAACCATTTGACGATTATTTCACTTATCGATTAACCTACTGGGCTATGAGTTTATGAGTTTATGATAGGTAGATAGACATAATGACAAAAAACATGGAGCAGCGATACTGCAGCCGTTTCTCAAGATCACATAGATCAGAGTGGATGCTGAGGAACTCTGAGGTTAAAAGTTCAGTCGTGGAAATAACAGAACTTCAACAATCTTTAAAAACTTTTATCAATTCTACCTGCTCAATAAAAAAAGTTCATTCATAAAAAAATGCTTCAAACGAGTTTTATTCTGCTCAAAGACGAGTCAAACAGCTCTGACTGACCTGAGTTTCCCTCCAGCGGGCCGCAGGTACGCTGTTATAAATCTAACAATAAATCTCTTTTTTACACTCTCATTTGTCTTCCTGTAAATGCACCATGAGGCTTTTGCTGAATCACCCTATATTCTGTGATTTAACAGCGTGAACTGACATCTACTAGCCGCCGTTGTGTGTGGGGCCAGGCGCTGACCTGAGGGAGGGGGACTTTGACCTCTGGCTATCAGACTGAGACTTCTGCCCCGGCCGGCGGGACGAAATGCCACAGATCCTCCGGAGTTATTAAAGGTTAAAGCTGGATCTCTCACAGAGAGACACTTCAGGGGCTGTTAACATTTCTGCACTGAGCCTGAAAACCCTGCAGGCTGAGAGGGATGCTAAGTGGACGGACCTTTCCCAGAAGTCTTTCAGGGAGCTGAGGTAGCAGAGATCAGTGAGAGGTCAGTGACGTAGCTCAGACCATGAAGCTCTTAAACTCCTAATTTTACTTTAACATGTCCTATTAGGGTTCTTTACATTTAGAAGCTACGATGTGTGAGGGGAGCACTGAGTCATAAATCTCAACAAATGGAAATATTATTGTCTGGTGCATCAGTTTAGACACACTTCCTTAAAATCCAGCTTTTCAGTGGTGTCCTCGGAACCATTTGGGTTTTAGATGTGTATATGGCAGGCTTGAGCAGTTTAGAATAAATACACACCTTCGACATTCAACATTTCCCCCCGTTCTCTTGGTTTCAGTTCAAAATCAGAATAAACTAAAGGGACCCAACCGAAACTACCCCTGTTCTCTCTGCTGTAACCATATCTGTTTCTTCTGAGTCAAAAAAAAATCCACAGTACTTCAAACTGAATTTTATAACTTTATTGATAGTAAACAGTGGGGAGGAGAGAGTGATTTGAAATCCAAATTGGAAAGGTAAACACGGGAAACTGCCGTTAATGGTTGGCACCTTAATCTCTAGCTCTTAACGGTATTCCTGAAACAATTCATTTTTGCCATTGTACTCTGAATAGCTCATAATGTTTGAGCGTTTTCTGATCTGCCGCCACTATGGTTATTGTTTGGTTGGGTTGGTTAAAAGATACCAGCGTTGGCATGTTGTTAGGAGATGGGATGTAGACTTGATTTGTACGGCCATCCATCTGCACCAGCCCCCTGTCTGAGGGGTCAGGTGGCACCAGAACGACACCCAGCCGCCGCCATCCTCTACTCCTGGGAGACAGAAGTCACACAGCCACAAGATGAAGCGTCAGGTGGGCTGAAACATACAGTGGGTGGTTTTAGGAAGGTGAAAAAAAACAAATACTGTTATTGATATTTGCCCTTTTCCAAGGAAAACCGAGCACTTTTGACCTCCATCTTGACCATCAGACCCGGGGGGAGTCAGTCCCCCTCTTCAAATGATCGTTTTGGTTACAAATGTCTGTCCCTGCTCTCTGTGCAAAAAAAGGAAAAAACACTTTTGATCGCAGTTACATGCAAGTGAAATGTGAGCCATTACCTGACTGATGTAGACAGTTGTAATCAAAACTGAAGCGTGTCATCCAGCCCGGTATCACATCCGTACTGGACCATTCTGCACCTCACAAGTTACGTCCGGTGCCTACGATCAGTGACAATACAGGAAGTAGTGGAAGGTAAGGGTGCAACACATCTGGCCCATATTTATCACACTGATCAGCGTAAAAATCTAATTTGGACTTAAGTGACAGATCAAAGTAATAAATAAAAACTAGTTTTGACTGTGAAAGTCTGTGAAATGTCAGAGAGCTGCAGAGAGCGAACCTGGTTCAGAGCAGATGCTCCAGGACCACAGCACAGAGATGTCTAATAATAATAATGACCATAATAATAATGACCATAATAATAATAATGATGATAATAATGATTATAAGTGAACAGAAGATATTGGGTTGTGTTTTTCTCAGGGCTATTCTGAGCTTAATCTGAAATATATGGACTAAGAAGAAGACAGTTTGGGGACAGAGAGCTGCACAGTCCAGACGAACATTTGACAGCAGCATTAGCCTGATTCGGCTAATCCTCATGACTCCAACTGTCATCTCAGAGCGTCTTCATCCTCTCAGCTTGTCAACACGCCATCAGAGCCAAAGGGATCCTGGCTGCTGCCCGGGTCAGGCCCGGGTCAGGTTAGGGGGCTAGTAAAAGGACTTAAGGGACTGTGAGTCGCCTGGAGCCAAAGACTTAACGGCACCTCGTTTTCTAAATATTTACCCCTCTTTCAATTAGCATAAAGGCCCTTTCTGCCCTCTTATCTCTCTCCCTGTCGCTTCTTCCTCTTTTTTTTCTTTCTCTCCTTCCTCTTCCTCCTCAGGTGTTCCCTCTATCTGTTGTCATTTGAAATCCTCTCTTCACACTTTAACCTCGGGGAATGCGTCTCCTTCTTTTTCTGAATCAGCATCAGAGAGGCTTTATTAGCATGACCAACAGCAGTCTTCCCTTTCTGTGCCGAAACGCTCAGGCTTTTGTGAGCAGAAACCAGAGGCCTTTTCCTCCAGATAGACGTCACTTGCTCTGCTCGCTGACTGCTCCAGTAAACCATCTAAAAAAGCTTTTCCATTTGCTCTTATAAACACTCTCTCTCTGGTAAGTTTTGTCCGATGAACAGGAAGTTACGCATTTCAATGCATGAGCTGAGCTGGGACGTTAGCATTAGTCACCTACGGCAACTCAAACTCAAAAACTCAGTCTGTTGTTAATCTACATTTGTCCTACTGTCAACAAATCTCATGTTTAGACCCGAACTAACAGTTTGTAAAGTAAGAACTACGTAGGAACCAGTTTGCTCCGAGCTCGTTGGCTCGTACTGAAGACGTAAATATTTAAAAACACCTCACAAATATATAGTGAGGAGGAGGAGGAACAGGAGGAAATAGTGCATTTGTTGGGGATTAATCCACATTTGGTGCTGTAGTATTTGTGGCTGCAGGACGGTGTGTGTGTGTGGGACTGAGTCAGAATGAACGACCGTGTGTTTGTTTGCGGTGATGAAGCAAAATGTCACCCAGAGCAACAGGGTGGCTCAGTGATGTGTTTTAAGAGTTTCCATGAAGGAGTAAGAAATATCAGGCTGACGATACTCGTTGGTAGGAGACATTCAGAGTTGGTTTGCAATGTTGGGATTTGTTGACAAGAAGAAAAGCAAAAAGAAAAAAAAACTAAACATGTATAATTTAAGAAGCAAGTTTGTTCTTTTCCTGAGCAAATTATCCGGGAACATCTGACCAGATTCCCATGAAATTTATCAGCACATTTCTTCTCTCCAGAGGATGAACCCTTTAGTTCATGAACCCCATGATCTTACCAGCCTCAGGCCAAATGTTGGAAAGACTCCAAGAAGAGACAAATCATCAGGATTTTGTTCTGTCCAACAACAGCAAATCTGCGCTGGCTTCGTGTCATTTCTCACAAACTTGCTGTTTTATTTAACAAACTGGACGTGGCAGGTGTTCAAATCTGAGCTGTCCGTTGATTTTTATCAGCGTTTTGTGATATTATTTGTTGTGAAGCACATTTTAAATCAGTTTTTATTGTGACAAGGCTCAGCAGCATCTGTGCTGCCGACATAAACTAAACTCCTTTGGAGTAGATCAGAGAATATTGGCAACGTTTCGTTCCTCATTTACCAGAGTGTTTTAATTTTGTCACTGATTTGCTGGTTTTCTCCCCTTTGTCAAAAGGAACAGAACTGACTGTAAGGTTTTGTTAACCTCAGCTCTACAGTTAAAAACACAACCATCTCTCAGAGAGAGTGACGAGTAATTTGAATTGAACAGAATAACTGTTTAAAAAATGGTGAAAAAATGAGATCACTAGCTCATTAGCTGTGGATGCAAAGCGCCCACTAATCACACATTTAAGCTCCACTTTAAAATTGGCTTTTTTAAGAGCTTAGGAAGAAGATTTGAGTCTTTAAGCCCCGAGCTGCACTCAAGGGATGGACAGAAGGATGGAGGGAGGCATTAAGAGAAGGAAAAGAAGTGAGCATCACAACAGGAGCTGCAGAAAAACAAGACTGAGGCATGAAAAAAAGGCTTCCTTACTACTTGGGAAAAAATTGTCAAAACAAAACGAACTGTGACGTTATTCAGCAGTTATTGTAAAAAAAGAACATCAAGAAGACAAAGGAGCAGATGAAAATTAAGACGGGTCAGGAATTTAAAAAAAAACCACGAGTTACAGATGAAAACAAAAACAGGAACAAGAAAAGGATGGAAGGTGGAAAGACATCAGGGAAATGTACAGACGGTGTCGAGTTAGAACAAAGTGTAGATTTTAAGGACAAAGGCATGAGTAGAAATTTAAAAGAAGAATCCTAAGAAATTATGACAGGAATAGAAACCGTTGGAAAAAGACGGACAAAAGATGAATTGGAGAAAATCTATCAGGATAGAAAGGTTAAGAAACCTTGGTTGAAAGGAGGGAAACTGAAATGGATAAAAGAGGGATAAAGGACAGATGAAAAAGAGACAGAAGTGAGGAAAAACACGGAAATGTGAACTGGAGGGACAGAAAAGAAATTCAGAAAAATGGGGACAACATGAAAGAAGAAAATGGAAATGAGAGAGAGACTTGAATGTAGATAAATGAGAAGAGAAGAAGAGAAGGAACATGGCTGAAGGGTGGGTGGGGATGATATGAGTGATGAAGTGATCGAGATCTGGATCGATAGATGGATGGATAGGTCAGAAGATCCATGGATGGATAGTTGAAGGAATACATGAACGAACACACAGACAGACAGAAAGATGGATGGATGAACGAGGAGATAAATCACTGAAATGAGCTCAAGAACGATCCGTCAAAAAATGAGCTTTTAAAATGTCACCGTGCCGCCTCGTCTCCCTCCGTCTTCATCACTGACTCACTGTCTGTCTGTACACCCATCCATCTGTTCATCCATCCGTCTGTTCATCCATCCATCTTTCACTTTGTACTTTTATAGTTCAGATGATTAGTCAGATTTTTCATGATGAGTCATTACATACATTAAATGAAAGAGACATCTCAGGTAGAAATATGCTGCTGGTGAAGGATTTGATCTTTCCGACTGAAAAGAAGCTATAGAGAACCTGCTCGAACCCAACCTGCACAAATTCATTTTCAATGAAAGACAACTGATGCGAAAAGGACCTGAGCACAGTCAGACCCAGTCCAGGATAAACCCGAGGCCTTCAGCAATATGAGTCGCCCCTTCAAATGAATGTAATGTAATAGGCTGAAATGTAATTTGGACCCAGCCAGGTCCTCTCAAATCCCAGGTCGGGTCTTGGATACTCGACCGAGTGGACCTGTGAAGACCTGTAGTCCAAGCTTAAGCTCTGCTGATGGAGAATACACAAAGCCAAATGCTCATCCTGTTGTCGTCGTGACACCACGATCATCATGTGTTTTGGTCCTGTTTCAATTCATTTCACTAAATTCTGAATTAGTTTGCATCAGATAAGAACTTCCTACCAGTCCACGATTTAAGTAACTGATGCAGCGGGAAAAATGTGACGACTGACTGGATAAAACTAAAGGTAACTGTGCTTACTGCCTCCATAGCAGTATTATTTTCTATTTACATCACCCACAGGAAGATGGAAACTCTGGGGGGAAATCTCAAAATATATCCATATATATATTCAAAAATATAATCAAAACAGCGGCTAAATGAACCTTGAGGTGAGATGATCTTGTTCTACTGCCTTACACCGAGGCCGAGGCCATCTCATCAACACGGTTCTTGCGTAACTGACTCTGCTCTGTCCGTTCACATACAGATGGACGTGACTGACTCAGGTTGAATCACGTCAGATCAAGTATCGCGTCAGGTAGAGTCACGTTAGAGTCACATCACGTTTTGACGCTTGACCGCGTTTTGTCTAAAGCGCAGATGTTTCGCCCTTAAGCTTCTAATAAAGGGAGTAAAAAAAGCACAGTCGTGATTCTGAGATCAGGAAAAAACTGGTAAACCGAACCGAAATTAAGAGGAACATCTGTGATCAGTGGGTTAATGATGCCTCACCTAATGACGACAGACCCGAACGTGGAACAAAGCCGAGAGCTGCGGCGCACGGGCGTTTCAACGTCGCACCACAAGGTGAAGCTGGCGGTGTCATCACATTTACGTACATGAATCTACTATAAAACATCAAGCCTGTGACACATTATAAAAAACGCTGCACATGTGCTTCATTATGAACGTGTGAGCTGAACACACACACACACACACACACACACACACACACACACACACACACACACACACACACACACACACACACTCATTCTACCGCAACAAGAAGGAATAATTAATGAGCAAATATGTGTCACCAGAAGCAATAAAAACTCAAGTGAACTGAAAACGAAAGGAGACCGAGGGGAGTTTAAATCTGTTGTTCTGACAACTAAACCCGATCCACAGTGGACTCCAGTGGATCCACAGTGTTTTTGACTGGTCTCCGGAAGCAGGGAGACTGTAAAGATGATTTTTGAAGACCACCTCTTCAGAGACTGGTTCTCACTGCTCTTTGGTGAACGTGGGACAAACAAAGAGACTGAAAACAGAAGCTACACTAAGTCTGTAACGGTACATGTATTTATACTGACCCATTTTTCACAGTATGTTTGGTTTGATACTCAAGTAGTTTCAGTTTGTTAAACCCAATAAACCAAACAATTACAGTCTGATCAGTCTACCCGAGTATTATTATTGTTCTCTTAAAAAGTGCATTTCCATCCGGAAAGATTTGGTAGTTGTTGTCTGTTAGCTTCACCGTGTTTGTCAGGTGAGCCCAGCTCACATTGTCGCTACCATCGTCAGACTAGAGAACGTGTGACTGAGTCCACCAAGGCTGGACTACTGACTGGGCAGAGCGGTCCCTCAAGGGCCGCAAAAGCTCCAGGTTTTTTCTGTCTGTATTATTTGATCAATCGCAAATTTGTTGGAAATTTGCACCAGTGAAACAGAATATACTATGACAAGTCCTCCATCATCCATGTTGTGGATCTGCTCTTGAATCTAAGAACAGTACTCCCACTCTTTTAGCTCTGGTTTTGGTCTCCACCAGTTCTGAGGGGAACATCTGGCTCTTCAGCTGCTAAGTGCTCCACTAAGTCCAGGAGCTGGTCTCTGACTGTGTCTGGCTTCTGAGCAGGTAGTAGACAGTGGCTTTTTACAGCTGTTTCTCTGAAAACAACTGAGATTGATCCAATCAGGAAATTTGCTGCAAAAAACCAAAACTAGAAGCTAAGAGAGGATAAAAAGCTGCGTAGAGTTGCAGAGTTGCAGTGTGTTTGTCACTACAAGCGTCAACCTTCCCAATACACACCCTCATTTGGTCCAGTTTTAATATTAAAGTATTGATTAAAGCATCTTCATCCACTGCAGCAGCATCTCAGCACACGGCATTAAGGTGATGAATACACCCCTCTGCTGTCGTGACAGGGATGACGAAGTGACGTCCGCCGCAGCTGCTGCGGTACTGAGGATGGTTCTTAACCTTTATTTATCCAGGTGGTTTTTTCCAGACGCTGCAGTCAACTATCAGCAGCCTACTGTGAACGAGAAATCACCTGACGAAGCCACGGGTGAGTCTTCAGACTGTTTGTCGGGTTTGTTTCCTCACTTAGCCCAGTGTCAAATCTTTTCATATGACCTACAGGTGAAAATGACACATTGACGTTTGCGATTCCTGCTGTTACCATCACGTGATGAAGAAACACAACATTTACATGAATGTTTAAGAAGCTATTGTGTTATTTTGCACCTGCTCTGTATGTTTTCTGCATGATCCTGTATTGTAGACAGATTGTAATGTATCTCTGTACAACATGTGGCACTCAGCACATTAATATTGCAGTGTCCTGGTGTGTCTCTGCTTCATTACATCCCTGACCCGAACAGAGAGCAGCTGAGTGGACGATCCCTGAGCTTTTTAAAATTCGAGCACATTAGATAAATCACAGCAGAATGAAGCACGGCGTGCTGCTGGAGAGGCTTTTAAACCCACATCCTGGATTCGTGTTAGTGCAACCACCTGCCAGTTTGACTGCTCAGTTATGTGGGAGTCCTTATGTAAGACTAAATAAAACATACGGGACAGGAGGTCGAATCTGATTTTTAAGTCCTAAATTATCGATTTGACCACGAAAATGATACAAAACTCTCCATCCAAAAAGTTACACAGGGATGATACCGAAAAATATTTAAGTTATGGGAAGCACTGAACTGAGAGCTCATTTAATTTTCATTGTAGTCTGGTGAAAACCTTGCAAATCCAAGGTCGGTGACTTTTATGTGTAGCCCTTTTCCACTGCAGGAACTTTTCCTTGAACCTCCGCAGGAGACAGATACCAGCATCTGAAATCATTTCCTGCCCCCTGAAAAGCCCCTGCTCTGGGACTAGACCTTCCGGATGGCTGAGCTTGTGCTGAACGTCACTGACTGGTCAAACACAAGCCTCTGGGCTGCTGTTGTTACGTGTATTGATGCTAATGAGTGAAAAACTGAATCGATTCAATGTGGTTACACATTAAAGCAGAGATTTTAAAAAACTGTTAAACAGGAGATCATCATTACTTTGCAGATTGAGACTCGTTCTGGATTCTCAGTCTCTCTCTGCCCCTGAATGTCTTTTTTTACAAGATCTCATACATCAGAGTCGGGAATCAGTAAAGCTTTCCAGATCAGTCGTCAGAGTCTGATGACAGGTACGCGTTCTTCCACTGTAGACGGGGAAATAAAGGGGAAACTGGGACAATAAACTGAGGCAAGTCAGAGACCAAAACCGCAAACGAAGACACAATCTCCTCTCAGAGTGCTGAAACCAACAGATTAACAAAAAGACATTTACTCAACCGAAAGCAGGATTGATTCTCCTCCTGAACTGCTTGACACAGGGTCAGATGCCGTCGGAAAGCTCCCTCCTCCCTCACCTTTCCGACATCGGATGGGGGGGGTCTGTGACCCACCATTTCTGTAACTTTCTCCGACATTCACGCTATGACTGGTGAGAATAGAAGCCGGGGCTTGAACGCCTCCCTCAGCTCTTTGTTCATTTGATACGCAACTATTTCTGTCACTTTTCATGTGAACAGCTGATGTCACCACTGTGAACGTCTCCCAGGAGAGATCGAGAACATCACTGTCCTAGTCTTCTAACGGTATCCTCATCTTCATGGTTTCCTGGATCAGCTGTGGTACATGTGATAAGTGATAATCATTGAGTTGGTACATGAATCCCTGACTCCTACTGTCCCTCTGTCAAAGTGTCCTCGAGTGAGACCCAAAACCCCAAACCTTCTCCCGAGATGTAAGTGGCTTTTGATGCCAAATGAATGTAATGTGGCTCCTCAGCGTGTCTCACCAAAAAGAGCCTTTTACCTCACAAAGCCTTTGGGAAAATCATAAACCAAGTTTTCAAACCAGATGGTTTTTTTAAAGTTGACATTTGGAGCTACATTGTTTGCACTGGAGAACAGGGGCCTGATCGGCATCCTACACGTTTGCTTTTGCTTTTTGGCTGGACCACCACAGTGAGGCCGGCCCTATAAACGTCAATGTCAGGGAGTGAGTGAGTGATAAAGTTACACCACTGGTCAGCCGAAGGCCACATGACTGAGTGTTGGAGTTCCCCCATTGGCCAGTTTCTATTGCGTCATCAGGGGGCGTCTACAGGCAGCGTCTCCAACTTAGCGCCTTTGTAGCTACATTTACCGCCTTTTCAGATCCTTAGCTTAGCAAACCTTAGCTACTTTCCGTGGAAGAGAGTCGCCGTTGTCTCACAACAGAACCAGAAGAAACACGTCAATGAGAGCAGCTTTACTGGGAATTCAGCCGGATTCAATGACTGTATGTGTGAGCACAGAGAGCAGGAGAGAAGCAGGCAGATAAAGGGTCGTCCAGCCACGTATGAGGTTTTGACCAAGTCCCGTCTGTCCACTAATTTGACACACATGAACATAAAGCAGTAAATACGGTCTCAGCACTTTCAGTGTAATTTCACCTGATTTAAACAACACAGATTACGACTGTCGATTCAGGGTCTGGTGCTGCAGTGTAAAAATATTCAATCAAATAAATCCCAGATTCATAGTAAAATCTATTTTCTTCTACCTGTTTGTCTGCAGTGTTTCCTTTTGATGGAGGACAAGAAAAAGGAGGAACTAGGAGACAGAGGGCAGGGAAGAGAGGAGGTGACCCTGTTTACATTCCTCTTAATTAGTCTCCACTCTGAGAGAGGGGGGACAGCAACACACACACACACACACACACACACACACACACGAGACACTTCACATACAATTAATTACCGAGGGTGAAGCTGAGAGGTACAAACAGAAAGAGAACCACTGTTTGTATGAGATTCACGGCCTCTTTTCATTACCATAATGATGTTAATACATACTCCTTCCTTCTTGTTCACACTCCAGGATATTACACACACACACACACACACACACACACTGACAAACACAAATGAGTGCGTGTCCAGCTAACACCTCTGGTTAAGCTGCTTGCACTCTGCAGACAATTTCTCCAAATTTTAAAGGGACCCTGGCTGAGTTGATTCATTTCTTGGTTCCGCACGTCCACAAATCTCTCTTTAACAAGCAGGATGAATGTCACAAATTACTGCGTATTAACAAGACAGATTTATCCTCACTTCAAAGAACCAACAACAGTGAAACTCATTTTTATTTATCTACAGTGTTCAAATAAATGTTAATAAAATAAATTCTGCTCCGTCAGCTGTGACGAGGATTTGATTAAAGGAAGAAGTTTCTCCTCAGATCTTCTTCCACTGTTAAATCTCATTAATCTGTGATGTTAAACACTCAGCATGAAGGGGTGTAGTTTTCCATGACTACACATTTTCCCTCAACCAACTTCCTTCAGTGATTTCCTACATTTCCCAGAATGCTGTTCAAAACCCCCAGATGTCCTCTCCGGCATCTGTTTTTAAGTAAAGACTCAGTGGAAGGGGACGATAGTCCTGACTCCTGTGAAAGACTTCCATGCTTGATGAGAGAAAATATGTTGTTATGACCTTGAGTTATGTTGTATGACTTTTGGACACACATCTGTAAAACTGAAAGAGAGCCCATGTCTGTAATGTTGATGGGGCCATGTCAGAACCTGAAGGATATTCCCCGTGGAGTTCCTCAAGGCTCCATGTTGGGCGTAACAGAAAGGAAACTGTATCCCAGTAGGAGTAATGCTGAACCAGTACTTCTCTTACCGCTTGACAGACTATTTTGGACAAATCACCGTTTAAAAATAAATAACCCGTGCTTTTACATTGTGACAAGGCTATTGTAAAGTTTTGATTAGCTTAAGGCACAAAAAAACCCAAAAAGCTTCTGGCTGGATTATGTTCAGAGGCAAGAGACCAGGTCCCCATCCAGAGTCCTGTCTTTGGTTCAGGTTCAGGAAAGACGGTGGTTCTGGTTCAATGTAAATAAACAGGTTGTGTCTGAAGTCACTGTGATGTTCTTCTGTATTAAACCAGACCAGGATCTTTCCTGAACCTGAACCAGGTGCTGTTAGAGTCTAACCAGAACCATAAACCAGTTTAATGACTCTGGAGTCTCTACAGGTGGATGTTGTGCCGCAGGATCAGACATTTTGGTAGAAAACAAATCAAATCTGTTGCCTGTGAACATTTTACTGATCAGTTCGGTATCAGCGTATTTGAGACAGAAAAGATCAACATTTCCTCGTCGCGTTGACAGAAAACAACTCGGTCGCAATCACGTTTCCGACAAAACATATCTGCTGTTGCAGTTTAGTTGTATAGAAACATCATTTCTGTGAGACAGAAATAATAACCTGCGGGGTCGTTTTTTATTGGTGGAAAGTCTAAATACAGCCCTCACTTTTTCAGACATTATATCTAAATAAAAAAAATATATATATATGCAGGCCACTCAGAAATCAAGGAAAACAAGATGTTAATGATTCATAGAAAATGATCAAACCAACCATCTCAGAAACTTTAGATAAACTGTGGATCAGCGCTGCGGAGAGCTCCTGTAGCATCTCGCTGTAAAACTTGAAGCTTTTCAAAGAAAATATTTGTTTTTATTCAAGTGACAGGTTATGTAAAAGCAGTAAACTGCTGCGGTGTCTGGCAGCAGAGACGGAAGGAGAGGAGTTTGTTTCTTCAGAGACAAGAAGAGTGGAGGAGGACAGACGGGACGTGATACGGAGAGAGAGTGAAGTAATAGAGACAGTTAATGAGGCGAATGCTGCAATGCATAATTTATTCTAAAGAGCAAAGCGTAATCTCCTGAAATCCCTCTATTAATGCACAGACGCCAGTTCACAGAGAGAGGAAGAAGTGGAGGAGGAGGAGGAGGAATCTCATTGACAGAACCAGAGACGACCAGACGCAGACAGGAGGAAGTTTTGCTCATGGTAACTGCTGGTCAGAGGATGAAGTGATTTCATGCAGGTAGCAGGGCCCGTTTCAGACGGCCTGACTCACGCACGGTGGAAATGCGAAACGGTGCCGGGTTCCAGGTGACGTCTCAGCAAAACGTCTGCAACGTTTCATCGATGCGCTGTCGACGGCGGACTCCAAACTTTTAGGAAACAAAGAGGCTTCCGAGAGCAAACGGAGCCGCTCCGATCAGAAAAGTGTCAGCAGTGTCACAGCAGCAGGTCAATAACTGAACTGATGACCCAGTGTTTCTAGAGCCCGGTTTAAAGCAACAGGCCTCATCTGAACACCATCGTGTAAATTCTGTCCTGTGACACAGGCAGGTTTAAGGCTGTCAGAGTTAAGGTTGACGCTCTGCGGAGCATCTGCATACTGTACAACACCGGGATATACTTTACCTAACTGACACATTTGATCATTCATGCATCTAATGTGAAAACAAAAACAAGGCCTTCGCACTAGTGGTGAGTAACCCTCCTCCAACATAAACACCGGAACAGATCCTTTGTCTTTTAAAACGACCGTTTCACGACCTGCCACCTCTTGGTTCGGGTTCGCTTAGGTTTTGGTAACTACTCGGTTAAGGCAGGACAAAAGACTGTGGTTATGGTTAAACAAAGCAAAGATCGCTGTTGGCTGGAGACCCCAAGTGTCAAAGTCAGACTCTTGGACCACGAACCGCCGCAACCTCCTCCCTGAGAGCCAGAAGGTACGTACAGCGCAAGAGCTCGTTTTACGTTTCAGCCGGGGGGTAGAGAACAAACCACATGACTGAGAGAAGAGCAACTTCTTTACACCGCATGAATCACAAACGCGATGCGTGGAAAACCGTCAGTATGTCGAGAGGTAAACCTCCCTGTCAGGTCAGAGAGCATCCAGTGATCTGATCAGAGCTCAGGACGTCGATCGGACACTGGTGAGGAAGGAGCAGCTGTTCTGAGGTCCGACGGCGTGTTTATGGTCAGACTCTGTGATCAACGCGTTGGCCATCAGTTCGATGTGTTTTTAGAGTTTCAGTGAGCCAGTCGGATACTGGATCATGTTACTCACGTCCTTTTTAAAGCAGAGGGGCGCTTTCTTTTTCAGGTCCCGTCTACTGTTATGGAACATTACGTGGCGTTTTGAGTTTTCGCACTAACGTAACACATCTGGAGTTTTTCTAGTGGTGCATGTTTTGAGACGCAGGATTTTCATTCACGCTGATGTATGATGCTTCTGCTCTTAACCTTCACTTCCTTTCTGCAGCAGCTGCGCCGAACAGGAAATCGAACCCCTCGCTGTGTTCGACTTCCCGCGGGACGCTCACACCGCAGTCGGCTGGACTTCCCTCAACGTGCTGCTGTTGCCGCGTGAATGGAATACGGATCGTCCGGCGGAGGGGAGCGGTGCTTCACGTGAAGCAGCGGTGCATGTTGGGACTTCACCCACAGTGTCATCCTGCATTCCCTTTGTGATCCATCTGCTCTCTAGTCTTTATTCCCAGCCCGGTGAAGCTGCGGGAGGTAGTCTGTCTGAAGCTCGCTCACACAGACTCTGGAACTCCTCCGTCTGAACGGGAATTTATCGCCACACGCTCGCCCCTCATTCCGTCTGAAAAGGAGGCGGGACACTGTCCGCACTGTGAGGGCAGGCGCTGGAAAAACTCAACCGGTCACTTGTTTCATGCAGTGCATGCATGACCCGTCCTGTTCTCGTTATGCAGTCACACACACAGTTTTCTTTTTGACTATTTCACACACACACACACACACACAGGAGCTCCTCTTCTTGTTGCTGTGAGGCCGGCATCTTGTTCTCTCGGCTCCAGACCCCCGATCGTAAAGAAGCACCTGTGCGTCCACACTGAAATACGAGCAAAGCCTGAACCTCTCAGCGGTGCAGGACCAGAATACGTTCCAGGCACGTCAGATGTTTGGATTCTTCTCCATCATCGGCCCCATCGGGAGACGTCTGATCGGTCCCAGATTCATCCTGCGGCAGGACAACGAGTCCAAACACACAGCCTCAGTCATAAAGAACTGTCTTCAGAGACCACGAGAACCAGGAGT